>NC_049980.1:14178404-14180170 GCF_000003815.2 Branchiostoma floridae | reverse complement strand
GTCCGCTGCCATAACTCTGAACGTGTAATCCACCCACGGCGACAGGGGGAGGGTGATTCTCGTACCGCTGATCGTATGCTCCATGAAAAGATCCGTCCACGTGATTCGTAATCTCTTGCTCTGAAACTGGACTTTGTAGGCGATTTTGGGTCTCTTGGTCCCGCGGTAAGCTACTGGGGGAAGCCAGGACAGTTTTACCATTCTAGGGCCTTTCGCTACGATATGTAAGTCACGTGGTTTTCCCGGTCGCTTGTGTGGTTTTTCTATCCCATCTCCAAGCTGGGCTACAAACAGTACATAAAGAAGAACTTCAACAGAAAACAGAAACAAAACAGTTCGACAAATGAAAACAGGTCTAAGCTAAGCCACGTTTATGTCAATAAACGTGTATCAGACAAAATATTAATTGACAAATCAATTAAATCAATATTACAAAAGCGTGAACAGAATATATAGAAAATGAGACACTTTTGTGCATTTTTCGTTATCTTTTTTAATTTTTTTAAAATTAAGGCTTAATCATGTTATATGATTTATGCATCGATTGTTGTCGGCAAGCTACTGTAGCCACTGAAGTTACAGAATGAGACGGAATACGCCAAGGTTGGTGTGTCATAAGCTTCTTCATATAGGTATAGGTAGGTGAACTGGTCTGTGATGGTAGACACATGCATACTGTTTGGCACTAGAACGTCGCAGGTTGTTTATTAGTCTGTGACCAGACCCTCTGGTCGACAGACTTTTAGTTTTGTCACGTTTACGCGCGTTCGCAGCTGTATCTGTATGTTCCCGTTGTCTGAATTCTATGTGGTTTGGCAGGTCCTCTGTACTGAGGTTGACGATGATGCACGTGAACTTTTTTTTGCGGCAGGTGGTTTTATTATGGATTTTATAAAAATAACACCCCTACAATTTGTTCGTCTTGCGGTGTTTTGGTCCAGATCCTCTGCATGTGGGTCATGGTGTCATTGGAATTTGTCAAGCAGATGCGTGGTGTTACCTGATCGTCAAAGTTATTCGCGTTCGCATCGGTATCTGCATGTTCCCGTTGTCGCATACGTACGTTGTTTGGCAGGTCATCTGCACTGAGGTTGACGATGATGCACGTTGTTTTTTTTTTTGTTGTTTTTGCGGCAGTTGGTTTTATTAGGGACGCAATAAAAATAACACCCCTACAAAATGTTCATCTTTCGGTGTATTAGTCCAGATCCCCTGTATATGGGTCATGCTGTAATTGAGATATTGCAAGCAGATGCGTGATGTTCTCTGGTCGTCAATGTAACGCGCGTTCGCATCTATATCTGCATGTTCCCGTTGTCGCATACGTTTGTGGTTTGGCAGGTTCTCTACACATAGTTGGACGATGATGCAAGGTGTTTTATTTTTTCGGCAGCTGTTTTTATTATGTATGTAATAATTTCAGAAATCACCCCTGCAAATTGTACGTTTCACAGTGTATTGGCCCATGTCTGCATATGGTGCCCGTTGAGGTAATTGGGTATAGTTAAGCAGATGCGCGATATGTGCAAGAATTTTACGCGCGTTTGCTTTCTACCTCTTATTCAACAAGTTTATCCGTACTACTTTATGTACCAGCATCATGGACCCCGGGATTCACCCATTAACACTGTGTCATGCTACCTTATGGCTTCACACTAGTTAAAACTTATCGCACAGTTCATCATCAACAGCTGTGTGTTATCGTATGTGGGACATGGAACCGACATCTAATGTTCCACTAATGATCCTGTCAATCAAATACATAA
>NC_049980.1:14176588-14176685 GCF_000003815.2 Branchiostoma floridae | reverse complement strand
CGCGATTGTTCAATGTAGACCCTATTGTTTCACCAACGTGTAAAATATGAAAATGTAAAAACTGAAACAAGTGACCGTAGGTAACATAGTCTGTGAC
>NC_049980.1:14171836-14176488 GCF_000003815.2 Branchiostoma floridae | reverse complement strand
CTTTATTTGTCAATGATTGTTGATCTATTTATCACCAATAAGAAAATTCTACATAATTATGAAATTAAAACATGAATGGACTTTTGCAGGAAATGTTTCCAGCTGATAGAAGATGTGCCAACTACTATCCAGCAGGAGTTGGACTTGCTGTCTGCTGTCCAACTGCTGGATGACTTCCATGTTGATATATTGCCACTACAAGGTATCGGAATGGTTTTCTCAGCACAATACATGTAGCACCTTTTCTTGTATTTAAGAAGGTGTCAGAATGGATAAACTTTTGCCCTTAGCATTATCAGTCTTACAGTCTGTCACCAAATCACTCCATTTTGCTCAGAAATTATTTTCTTGTCCTTTTACAGTAATGTTGGTCTTGAAATTTGAACTTATTTATCTCTTGATAACCAACAGACAAATTCAAGATGTAATGCTATGCCAGTTAGTATAATCATGTCTTTGTACAGGTCAAATTAGCATTTAACTTACCAGGTACAATAAACAAGTTTCCTTTGCCTCTTACAGTTCGTCTATGTGAGGACAAGCTGACTCTGATCTCAAAAGTCCTTGACAGTGACTGTAACTCTTACAAGCAGTCTGGAAAGGTATGTTTATTTGCTTATGTCAAAACGTTGCATTTTGTACATGGCCTACCTTTTATATACAAGTAACAAGGTATACTCCTCAGGACTGTATTGAAAACATTTTGTGTCGGTCCTTTGGAATTTTTTAAATCAGCATTGTCCGTTTATTCATACTTCATGTCATAATTATTCAAGGACATTGACAATGACAGTTGGTATACTGGAATAGGTCTATGCATTAGACAAAGCACATGTCATGTTGTTCTTATTTCATTCTACAGTTGCTAGAGCTGGGAGATCTCCTAATGATTCACGCCAAAAGTAAAGAAGAAAGAACTGGCAAGATTCTTACTCTTGCTGCAGAGACAGCACTCAAGGTATGGTTTAGATATTTTCATTCTCATCAGTCTTACTCTTAGAAAAACATTTATTGAGCATTTTTGCTCACTTTCTTCGCCATGTTGGTGTCCACGTTTGCATTTCAGTGGGTCCTACTTCAAGCTTGCACTGGATTTTATTTGTGTGTTTAGCTTTGAGCTGTAAGCATTTGATAGAGGATATCAGGGTGGGTCAGAAAATCTTGAAATGTCCAAAACATTTGAGCTATACTTTACTGGAATGCAAATAGGGACAACAACATGGTGGTGGACACAGTGATGACCTCACATGAAATGTTCTATACTGGCATGTTCTTTGCTGTTGCAGATACAGGGAATCATGTGCCTTTGCATGGTGAACGTATATCTACACATTCAATATGTTGTGGCACACCAGAGCTACCAAGTTTAAATGGAATAAACTCATCATCCATGCTTTAAATAACTTCTGTTGGAAAACTGTATTGCTGGAAAAAGCTACTTATGTTGACATTGTTGTTTGAAATATCATTTTGCAGAAAGCTGACTACTCACACACCTGCAGGATGTGTCTGCAGCTGAAGTCTCTGGGGTATGCACCTGGCTGGCAGGTGTGTCAGCAGCTGGCCACCGATAACAACTTCACAGACTACAGAGCAAGGTATCCCATGTTTTACTGTTGTATAGAGTTTAGCAAGATATCTTGAATAAACCGATAATAGATACAAAGTTGATACCTTTTAGTGCCAATGGCTAGTAAATAAGCTACTTTTAATCCTTTGTAATTGTGAAATTGTTCAAGAAAATGACAGTGTGCTCTGTATTTCGACATTGATTTTAGGTATAATATGGCAGATTATCAACAAAAACTGAAAACTAGCGTAAAAGAAAATTTCTAAATCATTTCCGTCAATATTGTAGTTTGATTGATGGTTTGTTTGGTACTTAACTTTGTGATGTACTACAGGATGGAACTGTTATCCTTCTCCCTGACTCACTGCCAACCAGACCAAATCTCCTCTGTCCTCAAAGTTAGGAACCAGATCATGCTTCAGGTAAGACTGCATTTCAACCTCAGTCCATATCAATGACAGGCTGATGCTGACTGCCATGTTGGTGTCCCTATTAGCATTTCAGTGGATTGTAGTTGAACATACACAGCATTGTTTGGCTTCATCAGCAAGTTGTTATATTAATTCTTCTGGTATTTTCTTCTTTGAGCTGTAGACATTCAATAGTAAAAGTAAGATGTTTGTTTGACTGAAATGTAAACAGGGATGCCAACAAGGCAGCAGACCCAATAATGGTGCCATGTGAGAATTCTCTATTCCAGCATTGTGCCAAAAGGCAAAACATCAATCATAGCTTTAGAGACTGATCTTTTTATTGCATTCCTTTATTCACTTGTCCATGTAAAGTCTTTTCAGGAGCAACCCTTCAGATATGTTTACAAACTGTTAATTTTTATTCTGGTTCAGAACATGGTCTTTAACAGTGAAGAACTGTCAGAAACAGACAAGGAAATACCAGGTAGCCAGGAATGGATGGAGGCAATACAGCAGCGCCTGCAGCAACGAGCCAAACTGCTAGGAGGCGATGACATCCCTATTGCTTCAGCACCCATCCAGCATCAAAAGGTTCAGCCCTTCTATGCCACGGTTGTTCCCAGCACCGAGAAAAATAAGGTATACTTGTGTAAAAAAAAATTCTTTCACCAGTTTATTGTATCAAGTATTACGTTAGAAGATTTAATTTGTAGTAGAAGGGGAAAAGACACATTTCTGTTACTTTAAGTGAGCTATAAAGCAGGGGGGAGGGGGCCACGTGGAAGGGTAAATTTATGTTTGCATTGTAATGATTTTGCTTTGGAAAGGTCACCGCAGAAGCCACTGAGATAAAGCCACAGCGACTACTTCACAATTTCACTTTTGATCTTAAGTGCCTTGTGTTGGTACAACCTTTTTTGGGGGGGGACCAGTCTAGAAAAACCGGACCTGAAAAAAGTCAGTGGACCAGATGTTGAACCGATTAAAAAATGAACAAATTATACCAGCAGATGTTTACTTGTTTTAGTTCTTACCCATTTAAGAAAAGAAAAAGAATGAAGATGAAGAGAGTTGATAGTTATGTTTTACCGAGCTTCTACAGTCAAACTTGGTCTAAAACCGAGGCAATTAGTGTTGTTTACATGACTCGAATAGGATTTTAAATGCCAATCGACGTCGGATATTACACCAAACAGAATCCTTTGTCGTGACATGGACCATTGTTCTGAGTATCGCCTGCTCACAAGTTTTCACAGATTATACGGTCCAGGTTCAGGTCCGGACCTGGACCTGATCCTCTGGACCTGGGCCGTACCTGTACCTGTTGTTGAGAAGGATGGCTTTCATTAGGCGATCATCTAATATTGACTGACATACACTGTAACAGTCACAACCATTTTAGATAGAGTCAATCTGACAATATCAAGAGAGTCTGTCTCAAACTACTGTACTGTCCACAGGAGGTGTCATCAAGTTTCTACACAGCCCCTGAGAGAGCGGCCACAGGAGAGCCAGAGTGGAGACTGTTACGCAGCATTATCCTGTACCACATGGCAAACCTGCACACACAGGCATCTGTGGACGTTCATGGTAGGTAGTACTGACCCTATCAGGGTTTTAGTCAGCAGAAAATCATAGTACAGTGGAAGCCAGTTAATTGCACATCGGATTAACGCACACTTCTGTTAACTGCACGGAATCACAAAATCCCAAACCGGTGCTGTCCAGCTAGATAACTTCGCATAATTGCACCAGCCGGATAATTGCACCAAATTCGCTGGCAAATAGGCCGTGCAATTAAGCGGCTTTTACTGTATAGGTATGAGGAGCAATAATATGTTTGGATGAAAGGTTGGTTGAAAAGATGATCAGCCTATCCTAGAATAGAGTTTAGACAATGAAGTCTTAGCCCACTGTTTCAGAGAGCTGACAAAATTATTGCTTATAAAAGATGAGTAGTCAGATAGTGAACTCTCTGTACATATATATGTGTGAGACCTATACATTGTATGTATTTTCATTTCATTTGTACCTCAGCCCCCCTAGGACTGGCCATTGCTTCAGCCCAAGATGACATCGCTGTGATGTTGGCACACTTACTTACTGCACAAGAGGTGGGTCATTCTGGTCACTTTTTTGTTGAACGATTTTTATGTCATTTTCATTCTTGTGTGCTTTAATCTGTTGTGGAACCAACAGTTCTATGTAAGATTTCAATCAAAAGTGTTCCTGTAGCTATCCATAGTACCCCAAGGTCTCTGAGTCAGCACATGTATTATAGACTGATTGTCCCCTGCATCCTCTCGTTAGTCAGTCAGACTGAATCAGAGAATGACTTCAGGTGTATCTGAGCCTGACCACCCCCATATAGCCTCACTTGGTAGCTCCCAAAGTTGAAAGGTCACGGGTTACCCATGATTCCTCGCCGCGCATGCGCATCAGTCTAATTTTTTGAGCGATACTGAAAACACCCCCTGTAGTTTCCAGCTCCGGTTTTGGGGTCCCATCGCGTTTTTTGGGACCCGGACACGACTTTCTTCGAAGACTTCGGCGGCTCGGCGATTTTCTACGGGCGGCGCAGGAGTTTTTAGCGGCTTTGCAGCGACGGGGGCCGCAAGAACTCCGAACAAGTTCGTCAACATGTGCGCCGAGGGTCGGCGCCATACTAT
>NC_049980.1:14147029-14171736 GCF_000003815.2 Branchiostoma floridae | reverse complement strand
TTGTTTCTATGATTGCATATCCGGTAGACTGCCTCGTGGCGTAGCCCACCAGGTTTGTACGGACGGACTTATCAAATCCACTCACATTGATTAGTATGTGGGTTCTTTAACGTGGGTATGGTGTGACTCTCATCAAACACTAGACCTCCATTTGACGTTCTATCCGAGGGATATCCCTAGATGATACTTAGTACTATACACCTGACAAAATTGGTGAGAAATACCATTCGCATGGGCCACACCATCCGGATCTGTCTTTTGAACTCAGTACCACCGGGTTTTGTGTCAACATCTTTACCCACAAGGCCACTGTGCCACCTTGTATGGTCTCAGTAGTCCCACGTCATTAATTCCATCTGTTCACACCCTCTTGTACCATTCATACATCGTGTTGTCCATCCATTTGAACAGTACTTTCTTGATTGCTTGTGTGGGCTATAGAGTTAAGAACTCATCGTACACTCACGCCGAGACAAACTAAAGTTTAGGCAAGTCAAAGTTGTTCTGAGGTGATTTGTATTCTTCTAAGGTTACAGGATCTGACCGCGCGGCAGCGAGAAGCAAAGTGAAGTGCACATCAATCGAAACACAATAATCCTGTACATCACATTTGATGAGCGACTGCTTCTCCCCAAGGCCTGGGTTCGCTGTGCTTATTCCTCCTGCAGTAGCTTTATGAATGTCTGACACGCAAGGCAGGCATCAATATGAGTCCTCCTGGCACGCTAAGGCCCCGGTATTGGTATCTCTGCCTCAATGCCGTGACCTTTCTTAACACAACAATTTTTCTTCACATAGAGAACGTTTTTTATTAATGGTAATATATGTCTGGCTATATGTCTGGCAGAAACGCTATTCGTATCATCTATCTGCGGAGATGATACATGCCTGACACTGTCTGATTGATGAATGAGGGCGTACGGACTGACGTCTCGTCACATCACCACAGTAAACACCAGGAGTCCAAACTCTCCCTTCTTGTCATACCAATTTAACCAAGATGTCTGCAGAAGACCTTTTCTAGACCATCGTAACATATCATGCGTAATTTTTCTCTATGATTTACTCCTAATATAACACTGTTACCCTCTTAAGGACATAATCAAACAAAATGTCCCTGCTCTAACGTACAGCGTAGTACAAAGTCGTAATATTTCCAAGATATACGCTTCCAAACTCATCTCTTCATGAGATCTCTTCCCTTTCATAAGTCAGAACGTTGAATAGATTCCATTCCACCTTTCACCTCCACCCCTGGTCTCCTGAGACAGAAGTGTGGGGAGCCCATATCAGCCGTGATCTCTCTACCTCCGCTGGTATTGACTCACCAACAATGGATCAATTGAAACGCCAAAGTTATCCCGGTAGGATCAAAAGTCGATCTTTTTCTAATGGGGCACAGAGGAAGAAAAATCCATGCAGACGCACTCTTAGCGTCGTGATGTACGACGCAATATCTCCAAAATCTTGCTCACACTTGAAAACTCAGCGCACGTTTTGAAACACTTAATGGAAACTGGCTTGGTATTGCGGGGTTCGTGTTATTGGAAACGGACGTGGCGATCTTTCCAGGTATTGACTACAGGTTGAGTATGAAATAAATCAAGCTAAACGTACTGTCAACGTTTGGGTACCCTTATATTCATCAAAGGATGAAGAGCGGTTTGAACCTCACATCAGATGTACAGAGGGTACAGCTACATCTACATGTCAGACTTTTCCATTAGAAGATGCTGCAGGCGCTCTCTGTGTACGTATATCTTCTGTGGTTGTACTTTGTGACATGTAAGCATTTCAAGTTTTACCACAACAGTTTGGCCCAAACATAAAGCTAGCTATGGTTTGGTATTGTTGTTCTCTTTGCACTACGAGACATTGAAATAATATATGGTGGTCAATTGTTACTAATAAGCAAAGAGGGCATTAGGCAAGATGTCACATAGGTCACGTGTATTGAATCACGATATCATTGTAACTGGATATTGGATAAATAAGTTATTAGGGCGCACTGGATACGGTTTATGAGCGGTTTATGTGTGAATGAATATAACGTTGGATTCATACACCTTCCTTGTTACATTTGTAGATATTTTAGCTTCCTTTAAATCAATGTTTGTGAGATGCATCAACAAATAAATGAGAATTGCGCTTTTGTCGATCGGACTACAATGCAACACACTTTGCCATCCGTGCATGTTCCTTTCAAAATACTTGCCTTCTATTTTGGCATTCTTTTCTAATTTGACATTTATTGTTTAATTTCTTTCCATAAATCTCTAAAAGTCTTAGCTCCGACGTGCATACTAGAAATTCTAACAAATGACTTTTCTTCAGAGGACGCCGGTATTTGAGTTTAGTCTGTGCTGGTTGGAAGTGAAAGTTTTCATGAGCTCGTATATCACAGTAAAAGGGAAGCAGACTTTAACTACTTCCTCCACAGGATAACACCTGAAGTGACTGCCTTAAAACCTTTGAGCTTTCTTGGAACAAGAGAACCACGTGATCTCTTCTTGGCCTTTGGAGTTCAGTATAACATCCATTAAACATTCAAGTATCGTCTTGGTTGTTCCGACTTTGCACTTCACACTCAAAACGTAGAGGTTTGCTTTCGCTAACAGCAACATTCATCCATCCATTCATCATGGTGGTATCAAGCTCTAGAGCCTGTGAAAAGGGCAACCAGTGCCTGCCTAAGGCTTAGGTCACAATTCGAAAAAGGGGCCCTGCCGGGCAATTCACGGGCTGTTTTGGGGCACTTTCGGGCGTGACCCCTGCGTTGCCCTGTGGGACACCTCGCGGCTGCCGGGGTATTTTGAGGCCCGGCCGGGACCCTGGTTCAATTTAAGTCTGAGTTAAAATGAACCAGGGACCCGCTCGTACAACCACCCCGCGACCTAATCGTGACAACACCGAGAGGGACCCCTCCGGTTGCCGGCAGTCTGTCGGAATAAATTCGTTACGTCAAAGACCAGGTTTACGGATTAAAAGTGTGTAATTCGTAACACCGGGTCAAATATGTGACGTCACAGATCACGTGAAAGGACAAAAGCCGTGAACTTACACGTATCACACAGTTCTCGTATTACAGTGGAGTTAAGTGCATAGCGCTATACCAAGGAAAAGGAGAAGACCAGGGGAAACAGCGCTTAGCCCACTAGGCAGGCGGAAGAATTCAGCAACAGAAACTTCTGCAGACAAGGGCTGAACAGAGGGGGATAGGACAACACACCACGCAACAGACCACATAATAGGCTGCATCACTGAGAAGCAGGACGAACAGATAGCCTCCTTCATAGAAAGCTTCTATGTATTTTACGATATTACAACCCCAGACTATAGAAACAAGCTGAAGAAAGATGTTTGGCTGAAGAAGGACGTTTCCTCTGTAATTGGCCGACGGAACGCCAAACTTGCAGTCATTCGGACCCATAAGCCATTTTTTTTTCGTTTTACAAATATAAAAATATAGGCCTCAACAGTTTGGCAAGTCATCCGCCGACATTAAAAATTCCAATAACATATTTATTTAGTTTAGTTTAGAAACGTAACAGTGCCGCACGTCAGTGCGAGTGCGAGGAAAAGTTGGCGAAAAAAACCGTGCCGCAGTGAACGGACCCCGACGTACCGCACCAGTACTCCAAGTTCAATGATGTACTACCTTAAGTGAATGCAGGCAATGCTTGTTTTTATACCCCTTAAAGAGTGCCCACCAGGAGCCTGCCTGGCTCCCTGCCGTTGTTCGCAGGGCATGCGGCAGGGACCCTACAACTGCCCCACCGGGCTGTGAGAGACAAACGTTACCTTGTCGGACCCCGCAGGGGTGACTACAGGACACCGTCAGAACATCTGACGGGTGTCTGCCGGAGACGAACCTAGGAAGGTGGAAATTATTTAAAGAAAAATGACGGGGTGCCCGCCGGAACACTCCGGGACCCCCATGGGGCAGCGCGAAGGCAACGTTTGATTGTGACCACGACAGCCGGTAAACAGCCGGTGTCCGCCCGACTTCAGAGCCCGGCCGGGGCTACATCCCTGACGGGCACCGGGCCAATTGTGACCCTAGCCTTAACTGGGCTTGTCCGAGAGTACTTTACTCGCTACAAGCCACAATGCACTAAGGCCCCCTTTCTAATACATTTTAGATGGCGATGACCAAAATTGGATTTTCGTGGCCCTCTTTTTTATAATTGGAATATGATGCAAGATGTAAAATGATGATTTAAAAAGATAACAAAACAGACAGAACGTAAGAAAAAATTTTTTTATCAATTCGTTGAGCGATCTGTCGGTCGCAATCTTTAGTTGAAAAGTAAGTAAGTAAGTAAGAGCGTCCACCCATTCATACATGTGGTCTCTAACAGTTAGTGCCTGTGAAAAGCGCAATCAGAGCCTGCCCATACCGGGTTTGTCAGAGTACTTCACTGTCTCCAAGCCACAATGTACATATACTACTTACCGATGCACTGCACGTCGCCCCCCTCCCACTCTCCGTTAGGTCCACATGTCCGGATGCCAGTGCCCATCAGCTTGAAGCCCTCCTTACAAACAAACTGCACCTCGGAGCCGTACAGCGAGCCGCAGCTCTTGGACGTCACCTCGCCGTTGTGAGGCACCTTAATCGTCGGGCACTTAACAACTGTAGTGAAAAGTTGAAAAAAATCTAAAACAACATCTATTGTGATTCCACAATCATCTACGATACATGTATGTCCCAAAGAGTGAGTGGGCAGAGTAAATGGGAAAGAGTAAGTGGTAAAAGCAAAATTGAAGTAAATATCTGTATCTGTATCTATATAGCCGGTATAACCGCCGTTCGGCGTAACACACCAGCTTAATTTGCAAATAAATTGCAAATGTAGAATTTACAAGTGGGTAAAATGTCACAACCAAAAGATTATTTCGAGTTAAAACTGAATACAGAGATGCTACGGCTGGTTACCCATTATATATGAGTGATGCAAACGCCAACACACCTTGCACTCCTATTGCTATTTGACATCTTGCTTCATTGTTGGAAGCGTCACTAGCGGTGTATATCCAGGTGTACTGTCCCCCGGCCAGGTAGATGGGTGGTTTGGTTTCCGGTCCGTCCACCTTGACATACCCGGAGTTGTCCACAGCTGTCGGTACCGTGAAGTTCAGGAGGACCTTGTTTTCACACCGTTTGTTCTTCAGGTTCATGTCACCTGGACACGTGTCTCCGAAGTACGGCGGGGTGACATCTGTAAGGAACGACAAGGATGATAATATTTAGGAAAATGTTGTGTTCACAATTACCAAACCGACCCCAGCAAAACTTGCGGCTCCTAGCCCTTTTTGGAAGACAGATTCCAAGGAACAGTAAATTTTCTATCTGAAATTTGAGTGCATCCATTTTCTCAGAGGATGTGATATGAACAGACCCATCAAACTTAGGTCGTCCTTATGTTCACATCCTAGCTGCTATGTGGGCGTTCCAAATCTATAAAAAATAGACTGTTTCATCAGAAGATAATCGGAAACGCAACAATGATATTTTCCTGGGCCTGGTGCTGATATGATACAAGTGGGTTGCTTCATCCTTGAATCTGTAGTTATTCTACATACACAATCTCCGATTACATCTACCTTGAACTGTTAAAATGATAATTCTAAACCCCTACAATTTCTACCAAAGCTAGATATATGCACGCTTTGTACATAAAAAAAAAACCTAGAGCGTAATATAATGAAAGTTTATTGCAAGTTCTTGCCCGAGGGCTAATTGCAAGTGACAAAAGGTGACAGACAAACAGTGGTAAACAGTATACAGTAGGAAACAAATAACTCTATAAATTCGAATAAACTAAACTAAACAAATCAAATAACTGTATCGCTATTGGCAAAAGTTACATTCTTTATGTCTGATCAAATAGAGATAACTTAAAGGTAATCTTTTTACATATCCAAAATGTGTGGACTTGGTTATATTCATGACAATTCTCCTTTGCCCATTATGTACACGTCCGATTGATAGTGCGTATTCCTACATTATTAACTATACAAGAAGGGAAAATCACCATTTAATTTGATTTAATTTAATGTGATGATTTTCTTTGATTTATTAGGCTATGTAGAGACATACATGTACAGCCCAACTAGCCGAAGGCTGTCACAAAAAGCTAGACGGAACAATATGTAATATCAGCGGTTACCATGTACAAAACACAAGATGGAGTTAGGTACTTTATATCTTCCTTACTTAGATTATAGAAAGCAATGAGTTCTTTTGAAGCGGAGATAGACTGAGTTATTTTTGGATATCGAAAACTCTTTGCTTTGTCTCTTCAAGTTCAGAGCCAACATGTGCACAGTGGCAATTTATGCAGCACCTTGTTGAATACACAACAGCTCTGGAGGATTAAGAAAAGAAATGGGAAAATGGAAGTGCACACTTCAGCTTGGCCACAAAGGACTTTGTACTAGCATTTGTCGCGAGATTTCCAAAGCCTATGATTGATGAGCTGCTTATGAAGGATGCTGGCAGAAACTTAATGTACAAATATTGCTACTCAGACTGGGGATCACGACATATGATGTAATGTTGATTATGATGAATGATCGGCGCCTTTCAAGGAAAAACAAGAATGGTACATGTATACCCATGCTAATCCTTATCTACACCACGAAGGTATGTGTGGATTCATCAAGGATAAAATAGTTCTGGGGCTTTGTGATATATGTAACTGTTCAGATAATGATACATGACTAGAATTTGTACTCGTATGAAATGTGATTATAAATGATCATACTGCCCAAGTATTTGCGATGATCGTAGTCACCGGCCAAACCGGTGCGGTCCAGCTGGATAACTTCGCATCATATAGCCAGATAACTGCAAAAAATACGCTGGCAAAATGCTGTGCAATTAAACGGCTTACAGCTTACAGCATTGATGCCCAATTGAGAGCACAAAAAAACTGGTATCAACATCAACTAATAACCTCAGTGGTCCATTCTAAAGGCATGGAGAAGCGCATCGTGGTAAAGTTGCCGCGACATATTTATTTTTACATATTCGGTTAATGTTCGGTGTAAAACCCAGTCTGCGTGCAAAACGGGGTTACATAACTGGAAAACTAAAAGTTACAGCATTAACAACGCAATGATCGTAACTCTTCAATTAACGCCATGTATGTAGAAACTGTTCATGCGCGCGTATATACGCTCCGTTGATCGATGCATTTGAAATCAGTCAGGCAACTTTGCGGTACCAAACAGCCTCTAGGAGGGAAACATCTGATATCGCAGAGTTTGTCGTCCGTTGTCTGGATCATTGATGTGCAGAATTCGGCACATAAAGCAGGCGCCGTACGGTTACCTCGAGAAGTTTTTGCGAGGATTTATCAAGTGTTGCAGACATCACTGTCTCTTGTTTGATTACAGGGCTCCAGCGACTGTAATCCTTCATGTGTGCGGAATAATCCTCGGAATTGCCGCCCGTTTCCCTCTTCTTATCACACGGGTTTTTGAAGATGGATAGATGGACAGTAGAAAATAGACTGAGACGGCGCCAGCGCTTTTTCTTGTATAACAAACAAAACTCATTGTAGACTGCTTGATGGGGGACCCTCTAAAACCTACCCCATGTGAATATGTGATGGGTATGGCGCTGCATTGCCAGAGTGAAAGTGCAAAAGACAAATGGAAAACGAAAGCTTCCTAACCGGTACTACCAGTAGGAAAATTATGATTCCTACCACGCATTAAGTTTAAGGTCGTCATTTGTGATAAGGTAAAATGCTACACACATTGCCGTCTGTATGAAAAATACGTTGCCTCCCAGTATTAATAAAACTCCAAGTTTTCGTAAGGAGCATCAAGGAATGAAGCGAAACATTAAGGAGGCTGTTCTGAAAATTCCCCAATGGCAACATTTTCACCTTTTTCCATTTACAGAGCAAACCGTGAAGCTCAACACCGTAGGGTACCTTCTTAGCTAACCTCCCACCAACTTCTGCGTCATTCGGCCTTCAAATGATAGCATGACGCCCTCCAGAGAAATGTGCCACCGTAAATTGTTGAAGCACCCAAGTCACAACACAGGAACAAAACGTACAACGAAACGTATTTTTTTTCAATTGAAAAAAGGACAAGAGTGATCTATCATTCTAAAATCAAAAACCGTGGCATGCCCAGAAGATGAGATACCAAAACCAGAGGTTCCGCTGCAGTACCATAGAGAGCCGCTATGGGCCAATAATCGTTTCTTTCTTTTTTGCCTATTTTCAACCCGTACCAACGTAAAAATTATCATACAGTCCCGTCTACGACTTCTCGAGCTATGTTGTTTACAAACATACAAACAGACCTTCTTGCACGCGAAAAGATATTAACCTTCGGAGCAAAGCTACTAAACAAAAAGAGGGATGAATAGGATCGTTACCTTTGCAAATTCCCCAGGGTTGATCGATCTAGAGACCTCACCATGCATGGGCGTGCAAGATAAAGGTTTTCCCCGTATACAGGCTTCAGAGTCAAAATCGATATTTGCAAGTTTCGCCTCGCTGTATCGGCATATCTGAAGCCACACAAATCCATACACTTTTGGCGGTAAATGTTTCACCTGACCTTCAGCTTTAGGAGGTCACTCAATACGTAGAAAATCCCGTTATAAAGTATGGGTACTTTCATTGCCTCAATTTCTCTGTGACAGTGAACCTGGTCTTTTATGAAATAAATAAAAAAGTCTAACTTATTCCTTGTTAGAATAAACATCACATTCGCGACGGTAAAATCACCTTTGTATGTAATATATTAATTCCAACAACTCCTTTTCCGCAAGAACTAGATAAGAGAAGGGCTGGCAGCGATGAGACGTGAAAGCTTGTCTTGTCTGTCGCTTCTGAAGAGGCTATCTGGCGCCATCGATGGATTACTTGAATACAGATTGTGCATGAGCCTGACGTCTCCTCAAGAATATAAAATCAGGGCACTTACCGTTAAGACTTAGTGTATTTTGTGATTGCGCAATGATTCACCACTCTCATAAATGAACCCAGCGCGTGAAATAAAACAAAAGATACTGGCACTTACACTGGTATCTGACTGGACTATATTGAACATGACATTCGCAAAGAGGCGCAAGCCTGCAAAAATCAATTGTAGAATGTATCAATTGGCAAAATTGCGCAAATGTACACGCAAACCGGTGCAAAGTGGCGAACATGATTTTACTACTGTAAATATTTTTGATAGATTCCTAATTATTGTACATTGGTTTTTTATTCAGTGGCAACACTGTGATTTTCAATAAGTTATCTTATATCGAAACTGAGAATCACAACATTCCGAGCGCGGCCATTTGGCTTGGTCCACTTGGGCTCAGACGTTCATACGTAAATGCCCGCACGTCAGAGTGGCCGCAAGGGAGAGCTGTACAAATGCGGAAAGTTGGCGCAATTCCAACTTCATTTGTGATAGTTGAAGTCAATATGGATAAAGAGAAATGTAGTTTCCAACGAACACAATTTTTTGACTGATAGACTTCAGTCTTTGTCAAGGAATGGACAATCCGCTGCTTCTGCCCAGTGTGTGACCGAGTGTTCAGGTGACTCTATATGTATGTGGAACCTGCGTAACATCGTGATAGCAACTAACTACAAAACCTCCAACGAGAGTCAATGTTGTGTTGTGTACCATATACGGTGCAAATGTCAAACTATCAAAGGTCCGTGTAAGGAAGTTACATTGGGGAGACTGAAATGTCACTCGAACACAAACGCCCAAGTTCAACATCTTCAGACGTTCCTCAACACATATATATATAAAGTCACCTGGACACTCGGTCTCACTGGACAAAGTGAGAATCCTGGACACACAACAAGACTTTTTGCTAGAGGAATCAAAGAAGCTTTCTACACCAGAGCCTTACAACAATCTCTAAACAGAGACGGATGGCGCCATAGACTTTCTGCAACTTATGACCCACTGCTCACCGAGTCAAGTGTGCTATTTGCATAACGTGACGTCACACAAGCAGTGGATTGGTCATTCCCTGACAAAGACTGGGGAGTCGATCAGTCGAAAATTTGGGTAAGTTCACTTGTTGAAAATCACAGTTCACCAACCAGATTGGAGCAATTGCCTTGCATGGCGAAGTCCAGTGAGATTTCCGATCGCCGTTCAAGTTAAATGATTACTATTCTAACATTACAAATATGTGTAGTCAAACCTCTTCACGTGGGCTGTGACCACTATCTAGAGCTCCAGGCGCTGTCTCTTGCTGTGTTCACGGACCGATCACTCTGTATATGGCCTTCGGCCCTTTCTACTGATCTTGGACTGCAAATTAGTGGAGGACTCCAGAACTCGTAAAACACGGCCAAAATTCCCTCTTGGCTATATTTCATACAAAGTACATCACTGAACGGCAGAATGGCCAAGGAAGGTTAAAATAAAACTTCACTCCAATGTTCGTAGGGGAATTAGAATTCTGTTAATCACTTCTCCTCATGGTGATAATGATATTCTTCTTTTGTCGGGTTAGAAAAATCCAAATCGGCCATGCATACCGGTAAGTATTAGTTTTCAATTGCATAGATAGGTTTCCTTCTGGGTTTGGGAAAATGTAGATAATACTTGTATTCAGCTCGTCAGTAGAACCGCTGGGGGCACAGTGAAAGTAATAACATTATAACGAGATAGAAACACCAGGGGCAATCATCGGACAAGGATATTAGAAGATATCATCTTGTCGCAGGGTTAAATAAAATTGGAAGACTTCAAATGAAGGAAATCTTTGATCAGCTCGAGGCAATGGATGGGGTTAGTTATGGCTAAGGCGGAGGATCACTGATTTAACACTCTTCAAAATGGCTGATTCCCATTCTATGGGGCACATGGCAGTGCGTGCTGTAATGACATCTAACAAAGACAAGCGCCCATTACCACCTTCTAGCGAGAAGCAGATAAATCCGTATTGTTATTACTGTTGTTCCCCAATAGAGTGGATCCCCCATTGCCGCGTGGGTGTGTGGCAACGCAGGCCTCGTTTCTGATAGTAGAAAAACAGTACCATAATTAAATATATCAGCTAATAGGTCAGCTTCTAAAGTGTGCATAAGCAATCTCAAAGTTTCTTGTTCCCAAGACCACAAGCACATTAATTTTTGACAAGATATGGTAACCATGGCTACTCATACTCGAAGAACGTAAACAGTAGATTTAAACTTTGTTTACATGTGTTCGGGTGTGTTCCGGTTAACAATCGGACAAACGCCCAGAAACCACGCGCACAGTACCCGGATATACATGTCAGTTTTTTGTATATAGCCAATTTCCAAATCAAGCTGTTAGTGTCACAGGTCCTAGTTAGCAGACGTCGTATCGATGAATCGTGTAAGTGCGCGACATGTGGTCATTCTTAGTCTAATTCTCTTACTTCTCCACTTACTTCATAATCTGCGGATCTGGTTAGTCCCTCATGCTAACCATCAGTCTGGCCTCCTCCATGTTGAAAAGGATGACTTTTGGGGACTGAATTTCCAGGGGACGGCTAACCCGGATGTTGTGGACGAAGTGGAGAAGTGGCAGGGAGTGGGCAAGCTTGGTGAGTGGGAACTGTGCCCACCGGGAAGTTTTAGACTTGCCACAATGGAAACTTGTACACCATGGCTTGGGTGCAAAGAAATATCTGACGATGTGACCGTCCAGAACAAGATGGCACAGGGGGCAGTGAAGAAGGTAAATGTAGCATTTCATAAATTCATGAGCGTGGCAAATGATCACTGGTAAACCCAGTCGGATGTTTGTAAAAAAAATCGCGAGGTAGCCACCCTCGCAGAAATTGGGGATGTCACATTTTAGCCTCATGTATATAGACATATGTATGTAACAATTGTGTACATCACCCGCGCGTCATACCGGATCTAAAAACAGGAAACATCGATATTTTTGAGTGCGTATGAGGTCCGCACGGAATTCACTGAGCTATAAAGATAAAAGGACGATGACAAAATTTGAACCTTTTCGTCGCGATAATTGATTTTAATAATTGTGCCCTACATCGGGTATCTCATTGGACATCGGAAACTATCCTTAGTGGATCTCTCTTCTCTTGAAAGATTTTCATATACAAGGTTTAACGTACATGATTAACACTTTATGCAAAGATACAATAGCATGTAAGTCTGACATGTAACATACTTTCCATTTGCATTTTGTAGGTTTACAAAGCTACCTGGAGAGGCCGCCCCGTGGCGTACAGTAACCTGAGTAACACTGCCTACCTCCAGGACTTCCTGCATGGTGTAGAGATGCTGCGGAACATGCAGCAGACTTCTCATGCTGTGCAGCTGGTTGGATCGTGCAACACAACACTCCTTACAGAGTATTGCAGACTCGGATCTGCCTTTCACATTAATGCCATCTTAGATAGGACGTCAAGCGATGTTCGGACAAGATTTAACGTGGCCATGAGTTACATAGAGGCGATACATTTCCTCCACAGTAGTCCAGTCGGCACACGAGTCATGTGTGACTCGTACAACCTCTTGCATGCTCTATCCCAGTTTCTCGTCACAGAGGATCTTAGACTTGTCTTAAACGATTTGGATGATATACCAGAAGTAAATCCGGAAGAAAATGTTTTTGTTAAGTGTAAAAGAAAACAGATTAAATCCCCTTTTAATGCTCCAGAACAGCGTTCGCCGTTTGAAAATGAGCCATTTGAGGACTCAAGAATACCTCCCTATGATGAAAAAAAAACTGACATTTGGAAAAAAACTGACATTTGGAAAATACCACTTGTTGTCCGCCACTTACTAGGAAAGGTAAATGGAAGTGATGCTGTTAGTTCACACTTGTTCCAAGTGCACCAACGGTGTCGAAAAAGGGACCCCAAACAACGTCCAAGTGCCAAGGTAGTATTGAAGGAGTACAAAAGGATTAGAAATATGCTTTTCTCCGAAGAAACAGCGTAATCATGGGGGGGGGGGGTGAATATTTGCTGATTGAGAGAGAGAGTTGAGTTGAAGAAGACTGACGGAATTTGTAGCAAATTCCGATTAATTGATTTATTTTTGTTGTTGAAAAATTTAGCCTTTTCTATAATGTTAGTTATAACCACATAAAGAAAAGACACGTTAAAATCAGCCATGAAGTTAGCCCTCTGCAAAAATCTACACAACTCTTATTTTGATGGATTGTTATGATATTTGATACGTGATTTGATATACTGACATTCTGAAAAAAATGTGATTTGGTTTCCTTAGCGGCTTTGCCTTTGCCTTGGACTGCAACTTTCGGACGGCAAAGTACGGATTTTCGGATTTTTGACAGACACGATTATATCCAATGTAATACGTAAAAAATAGGATTTGATTAAAGAGAAAATTCTATAACTTTCTTGCTCGAACTCTTTTTTAGCCTTTGCAGCATACTACATTTAACGTTACATGTATTGTATGAGCACTATGAATAGTCAGAAACCTTTCTGATCCTCTAAAGGCTCTTTCTTCCCCATCAATACCAAAGACCAACCAAGGGATCCCACCTCATTTGTTAAAGAAGACTACTAGATCAATAGCTAAGGCCACATCGAGTAAATTTTATGGATGACATTGGGCGCGCATTGTCATTGTTCGTCCGATTTCCAAAGAAATTTCCAACGATCGCCCGTTCTCCTTCTGCGACGATCAACAAGTCATTGTCATGAAAACGCAGTAAAATTGAAAATATGAGCGTTCAGCTAGGTTGTGGAAGTGTGTTAGGCTTGATTGCAGTTGGTAAATGAAACCTGGCTGCCACACTAGTGTCACTTTATGCTCTTCCTTGTTTGCTTTGATAGCATGTTGTGTCAGTTCAATTCTTGTTTACGTTTACGTGTTCAGTATTAAGAAATTTGCCATCTTTTTAGTTACCCATCTTTATCATTGCACTTTTTCATTAGAGTTGGAGTCTGCAGAGGCTATGTCATCGATACCATTTACTTGCTCTAGTATAAGGTGAAATTACCTCTTCCTGTTACCGACTATTGATGGCAGATTCCATTTTACGGAGACCAGATCTACAGTCCGAGCAACAACCCCGCCGCGGCCCTATTCTCTTTAAGTCCCTTTCCTCACGGCTGTGCTAGAAGAACTCAATTAAGGCGTTCATGGTTTTCAAGGCCAGCCCGTGATATTGCCTTGCGGCACATCATAGAAACTCGGTTGACCTAGGTTCTCTGTCTGCTGAAGTAATTACGGACTTCAATTTCATCTGGGGCGGCTCCACGCCCAGTCAAGGAGTCTCATATCAATTTCGGACAGTTCAGAAAGAGATAACTGTTAAACTCTCTGTTCGTAAAGATATTTACTCACACAGATATTGGTTAGAAATTGAACAATGATTTACGACTTTTAATCATAGCAAATTGTCATGTCGTACGTGGTAATGTGTATCTAAAATGGAAATTGTCTTTTGACTCTTTATTCCCATTCTCTGCCTACCAGTCGGGGATGATGTCCAATTTCTCTTGGCTTTCCGGTCCATTGTCACATTTTCACTGCCACGGATGATCTCCAACAATCAAATTCCAATCTCGATATTTATTTTTTCTTGGGACAAAAATACCACATTCTCTAGCCAGATGTAATTCATACCATACCAGATGGCTGTTCATTTATAAAACGTACCATTGGAAAACTTGACGTAGATAGTATTCTCCATGTGACGTATACACACTAATTCCTTAAGCCCCTGTCACACATGGCCGACCATGACCGCTTGACCTTCTCCTGTCCCAACTTGGGAGTTAATCGCGAGCAAGGCCAAACGTGGCTGGGCGTTGGTCGGCAAGGTTGCACAATTAGAATTTTGAAAAATTAAAGTCGGGAAAGACATACTGAGGGTAGAATGGATCCCAGGCTACCCTCAGGCGTCAACCCATTGCCGAACGTAATTGTTTGGGGAGAGGTCGGGAACAAAGTCGTGATGAAGTTCTAGATCATTACATGTGACAGAGGCTTATTTTAATTAACATGCTGTTTGGTGTGTAGACCCTAATGCGGACGCATGAACAGAAGATGACTGTCCTAAATGCATAATTAGTGGCACTTCTTAACTTAAAATGTAAATCCTCATCTCCATGGATGCTGATGCTTCTTTTGATAAATGATCTCAATGGCTGTGCATGTCTTCATTAGTCATGAGATATTATTGCGTCAGAAATGAATTCTAAATAACATGCCAGAATGAACAACGTTACCTTAAGTTAGGTTCATAGTCAAGGAAAACTACCCATGTGACTAATAGCTTTTTGAATGACCTTTACATGTACGTTAAGATGTCTGACCACCATCTCCAGAGTCAGAGAGGGAGAAGGATCCCGTTTGGTAAGACCTTGTCACACATAGTCGACCATGACCCCCCGACTTTCTCAAGACCATAGTTGGAATTTAATGATGAGCAAGGTCATCATTGGTTGGAAGTTGGTAGGCGTTGTTGACTACTTTAAGTCGTCTTAGTTCGCTCATCTGTTTTTGGATGGGATCAGATGAGCTGACTGGAGCTAGGGTGGATTTCAGGCTGCACTTTTCCAGCACCGACCTTGGTTAGGGCAAGGAGGTTGTCAACCGCCTTGGTTGGGTAGTGGTCGGGAGGTCCTGACTGTGTGACAGTGTGACCATCGACGGTGCCAAGTGTCCAACTCAGTAACATCTGCCTGCACACAGACTGTGATTTCTGTCGAATAATCTACAGCCTTCCTGTCAATTTGAAGTTTCTCATAACGTGCAATTAGATTCAACGATTAACTATCATCTCAGAGTGGTGGTTTGTGAAATAGTCCATCACGGAAGTAGAAAAGTGCAACATAGTGTGATTTAGTGACTTAAACAGGTCCATAAATCAACTTGTGTTGCGAGAGGAAAAACAACTTGGCTATAAGAATAAATGGGAAGCTAGAATGCCCAGAGAGGTGAGTGTTGGTTTGTTCCTATCATGTACTAGTATCAATGGCATTGAATATTCATAGGGTTTACGGAGAGAGACAGGATGAATGTGATAACTGATGTGGATCTTATCAAACTCTTTACGCGTGGTGCTTTAAATGAATGAATAAATAAATAAATGAATAAGTGGTCTGTTTTCATTACATTGATCAGCTATGACGAGTTTTACGCATGTGCGCGGGCATTAACATATTATACGTAAAGCTCATTGTTGACTTCTTACGATTTACCAAATGTGAGTATTCTAAAATCACAACAAACGATTGACTTAGAACAGTTACGTTTTGGAAAAGATATGTCCTCATGTTCCACGCACCATAATATTATTAATACGTATCAGCTGATACAACATGTCCTACAAGGTTAATCGTTGTGATCTGTTTCTTTTGTGAAATAAATTCATGGTTTCGTTTTTTTAATCTTGTTTGCACACGTTCATACATGACACGTTTGGTCTCTAGAGACGGTCATCCACAGAATTAATTTGGAACTGCCTTAATTAGTTTATCGTGTGATGACACAGCGCCATGCACAGCAATTAGAGATACGTAGCTTGCTGCAATTCGTCAATTTGTTAAATAGATTATCGGCAAAAGAATTTGAAATACGTTGCTATAATCATGTTTTCAATACTCCCCCAGCTCTTTGCGAGAGCAACGCCAGTCCAAAGGCCCTTTACTGTCTGTGGTATCGTAATTGGTAATCGGGCAGTGAGGAAAAGTAGACAAGAACGATCTCACAATCGGTCTGTATAATCCCTTATCTACAGGTCCGGGATTACCCGGGGGTTCAACGAACCCTTCTGTATGCAGAGTGCATGTACGAAGCTGTCCTCTATTTCTTCACAACTCGTTAGACGAGGGCAAAAGTTGATATTGCATCGCACTCGTGTACGGGAGCAACATAAATCAATTAGCATGGACTTAACCGTCGTGGCCATACATAACATATACTAACAAACAGAAATGCACATCTAGAACTTTTCCACGCCAAACCTCGCGCTGACAGATGTTTATTCCAAGACGTTCTCGACAACTGAAAGTATGCCCCCCGACCCTCTCCTGAGTACTGACCATAGCTGGTCCGTGAGCAAGGTCATCTATAATATGGAGTTGACTAGCGATGTACTGGCTGCCAACAAGTTTTTCAAAAGTCTTCTTCACCAGCCCACTATGAATCGTAGCAAATCAAACTCAGTAAAGACATATTTCTTTTAGATGCGATCAGAGGAGCAGAACTGAGCTGAAATATGATAGATTCCAGAGTTTTCTCAAACCAGGGCCGATCTTGGTTGGGGAGTGGCCTCTGAATGTGCGACAGGGGCTTTATGCATAAGAAAACGGTCTGACTACCAGTGCCAAACGGATCAGTTACCCAGAGGAACGGTGTGGACAAATGCAGATCTAATACTCCGTCTGTCGTAGGAGATCATCGGAAATGATTTTGTCCCTTTTGCGAGTTTAGTAATCATAATGCGGCGGAAACGCAGTCGTGAGTATATGTGTGGCAGTGTAACTATTACATAAAAACTATATAGAATATTACAGTATCTGTGCTGCTATGATATCTTTAAAATACATTTTCTATAGCACATTTCAGAATTGATCTGCATGGAAACACATCAGCATGTATTAATTTCATGGTTGTATCTAGCGGCTAATGAAATTTCATTTGACCTTTAATTGACGAGAGACCTTGCATATCAAAAATGATTGATTTTTTAAAATCTAGCAGTCATTGTCAGAAACGATACATGGCCCTTTCAACTAGACGGCGATCGCTGAGCGACCAAAGTTGGATTTGTGTGAACCTTGATTTTATAATTGGAATATATTCGTAATGCATGATATTAAAGTTTGATTTAAAATATAACAAACAAACAAAACGTAAAAATGGCGTTCTTTATCTATGAAATTAGTTGATTTGTCATTCACCACTTTATTCGTTGGGTAAAGAAATAGACTTTAGAATATTGAAGTGAAAAAGATATTGACACAAAATGGAAAATAATATTTTTAGTATGCAAAAGACAAATTAATCTACAACTGCCCAAGGTATGGAGATTACATTCGGACATTTTCAAGTGACGTCCATCAGTCTTCTTCAGCGTCGCTAATTACTGTCTGACAGAAGGAGCTCGAGTACATAAGATATAGCTGGGAACCTGGATGGGAATGACAAAGTCACTGGCTCGTAATCGTCATATGTGAATATCAATGATATGTGACGCCTATTAAGATTGTTCCTTAAATGGTAAGCCGCATGTGGGAATCGTTCTTGTGTATTGGATGGTGGCAGGGCAAGTTACCATGTACTGGAGAGTTCTACTTCACTGTTCCCACATGTCACCGAAGATAAAAAAACCCTCCCGATTCCTCGCCCCTTTTAATAAAGCCATTGTGTGACATAACGACGCTAAGAACGCTCTAAAGTTTAGCTGCGGATTACAGCGTGAAGCACATTCCTCGGTTGGCGCAGACCGCGCCATCCAATGACATGCCGATTGCTCCCGTAGAGGCCCGAATGCTGAACGACCTGTCTTACCAAACAGCAGCACTAAATCAAACCAAACGAGGGTTCTCAAATTGGGTACCGAATCCTCCACTAGAAAAGGCTTATATCATTGCCATAAAATGCTTCAATTCAAATCTACATTTTATCATCATCCGTGGTCTTAATTCGTTTTAGTGCACCCAATGCAAATGACATAACATATTTGGTTACAGCGCTGTAATGCTATTCACAGATTATGTTTAGTCTTAAGTGCTATTTTGATTAACGTAAAAGGTTTTCTAACCTGTAGAATTGAGGGCTTTGTGAGTTTTTCATGAATAATGCAACAGTGTAGATTTCACCGCGAAGTGCTATCACCGCCACACACGGCGTGTCTATGGAGATAAAGTATATCAATCATGGTGTTAAGTTATCTTTGTGATTTCCACGGAGGATGGCCATTTAAGTGTGTAGCTTTGTTGAATTGAACAATAGCTTCATGGCATTGCACAGACATTTATGTTTTTGCAAATTATGTAATTTTGTGCGGACACTCCACGAAGAAATATTTTCATCGGTGTGAGTGATATTCTTTACTTATATGAGATGCTGTGTTTAAATGTCATATATATGATACGCCCACCTATGGTGAGAACACTATGTAAATGGCTTGTACGTGTACATTTCTGACGGTGAATGCCCATAACTAGAACATCTTTTTACATTGCTAAAAACCCCTTCCACTACAGACTACGACAGCTGAGTTACCGCCCGACAAGCAAACATTTAACAAGTCGCTTAACAAATTGCAAAAAAAAAATGAATGATTCTTTTTACGCATTATATTTTGCTGCCTTTGAATTATATTTTCAGATCTTGCGTCGTTCAATTATCAAATCAGAATTCACTCTCGGTTGCTGATCGGTCGCCCGGCGATCGCTGTCTATGGGAATTTTTAATGAACATAAAACACACGACGGTCTTGAACGCTACAGAACACGGCACATATCTTCGCTACCCGTCACCCAGGGGTGTCTTAATAAGTATAAATACCCACATCTGTAATATTCTGTATGCTGGTCTGTTGGTCAAGAGTGGACCATTAAGGTTACTTGAGCAAGTCCCAACCCTGGCAGCCGTGGTAGCACATGATTGTAAATGTAAATCTGCTCCTTATTGCTAGAATGCATAAGATTACAATTGCGTGTACCCAAGAAATGCGACATCAATAGGAAAGCACATGAAAAATCAGATTTCCCATTCGCTTCCTTTCAGGCTTTTATGTCTTGAGAGATGTCTTCATCTGCGGGTACTGCTTTGCTTAGGAATAATTTATGAAGCAGATGTTTTTACACTGGAGGGCGTCCAAGCGTAGTACCGCACAACCGTCACAGACTTGATGACTGCGGGTCATTCTGCTGAGCTTGCTCAAGTCTCAGACACATAAAATGACCCAGACAAAAGGTCTGTCTTAAGCGGTCTACAGAGGTACACTGAATTTTTAAAAAATATGGATTTCAAACTTTCATGTTGAATGATGTGGCATACCATAGCCTGTTGTGTTAGATAGAGAAAAGGGCGGGGCCGTGACAGTACATCATTCGATGAGCGATAGGTAAAGAAGCGATGTGGATGTCCTACATTATTTGCTTGGGATGTCAAGTGTCTCCCCCACACGCACATAGAATACGTCTGTTGCATTAGCATGCCACCACAGGAATTTCAGGTAAATAAGCCAAGAGTGAAAGACTAGAATTCATGTAGGCAAATTCACACAGAAAGCTGCGCCACAATCGACTCCAAGGATAAACAAAAATTAAGCACCAAGGCTGGTTCATAATATTCGTTGCCCGCCTTGAGCGAGTGTTTCAGGAAAAGAATTTCAGTAATGATAGCGTGGTTGGGGCATGGTTAGAGATAAGGAGTTTATTTTAAGAGGAATTCATTTCATGTAAGCCAGCGCTCAGAGAGCAATCTTTTTGATTTTGAAATCAGAATTAGTGGCTTAACAAGTGCGCATCTTGTCTGTCTAGGTACGAGGCCAACATCATTCAAGTCAATTCGGTGATGGCGGTGATATGTCTTGGCAAGCTTTGAATGGGACGATACGCATAACCCTACCACACCTATGTATTAGGAGCAAACTGTAGCCACCATGACGCTGACATGAGACATAACCCGGCAATGGGAGGAGGTTCAACTTAAAACTTCTAGTTTGACTGTAATGTGAAGTTTGTTTTTATTGCAACTACTTGCGACAACATGCATATCTCATGCAAACACGGATGAACAGTTTGATCTATCACTTGATAGCGACGCAGCATAACATGCATGTGATGTACGTGGTTAAATGATTCTTAGGAAAAACATCCGACAACAAAGATATGACTAGCTGTTACCTATGTGCATCATGACAAAAATATGTGATGATCGACTGAAATATGCTCCAGTGAAGCGTCTATGTCACGATGTACACCAACGAACTCCTTCAGTAACAGCCATGTTTGAACATTTTTTTCTTAATGGATGCTGTAACGGTCTAAAAATGTAGCAGTGTGGATCCCACCTCATGAACAGTTTCAAACTGGCAGATACCGGATATGACTTTCTTTTGTATGAAAACAGCTTATCATTTAATCCGAAGGCGCACACGTGAGCTCATAGTGGCATAGTTCTTGTGTTAGTTCATTAGTGTGTTGCTCCGTTTTTTGTGTACAAAAAATGTTTGCATATGTATTTAACCAATAAATTTTGATGAAATCAATGTAGCAATAATCGAAAACGTTTATGCAATTTTTGCAAACATGAAGATCAATTTCCCACAAATCAGAACACTATATCTAATGAGTGCTCTATAGAGACATGTTTCGAACCTAACACTGTCTATGCAATCAAAGATGAGATGCTTACCTCTACAAACCGTCGACTCCTTCTCCTGCGTCCAGTAGCCGTCAGATAGACAGGTCTTGAACGACGGCCCTGATTGCACATAGGTGTTGTCACAGGTGAAATAACAGGTTTCCCCCACCCTGGAGCGGCTGTCCCTGCAGGGGGGTGGGGAGACCTTCCCGTTGGGTGGGTCTTGTAGCAGCGGGCAGGTGATAACTGTGCAGAGAGTAACGTTGCACATCAGAGAAGCGGCCATGTTTGAAATGCCGTGTACGGGCACTTTACACTAAAGAACATAGTAAATGCAGCTTATGCAGTCAACGCCCTCTATGAGACGTCGCGAGGGAGGGGGATCTCACACGAGTCCCGTCTGTTGGGTAAGCGGAAAGTATATGGTGATCATGTAAATAATATTTATTTATTAATAGAAAAAGAGATGTCGCTGCAGAATGACCTCTTGACCTCTTACACCCGCTGAAGGTCCCGGATTATCCTCCACCGACGGGTTCCGCTTCGGAGAAGAAGGGAGAAAAAATCCATTATGGAAATCACGACATCTAAACTTTTTAGAGATCAAGTATTCTGACATTATCAATGGGATGTCAATGAGATTCAAACTTTGAATTGAAAGCGAAGCACCACGGAAAACCTGGATTACGGGTTTTATTACACTTTTCGAGAAGACGATTGGTGTGAATTACGACATGGAAAGGCAAAGTACTCCCATTAGAATTCAACATACATATGTACAAAACGATCCTCTTTCATCACGCATTGAAATGACACTTAGGGTATGTTTATTATGCTGTATACTGTACAATGGAAAATTTTAGACCAAAATAGCTGAATTTTAGCGAACTGTATTTTTTTGGGTTTAAATTGTGACATAATGCTCCAATGTATCGAACTATCATTGAAAAACAAAAGGTCATCATCCAGTTATACTGCCCAGTTTATAACGATGAATAGTCCAATTTTTTGGTCGATCGAAAGCAGCTTCGGTGACAAAATCTGCTGTCAGCAATCCAAAAGAGATGACAGGAGCTGGGACAAGTCGGCGCCACTGATGACAACGTAAGGTGGAATCTAGAGCAATTTGTAATTTGAAATACCAACAAATCACTTCATCTAAAGGACGTGTCACATAATCTTAAGAGAACAATTCATTATAAGACTTCAACTTGTATACGCACATCTTTATTATCGGAAGCACATTGAATTTTTTTTTTTTTGGTTCCCATGGACTTGGTATCACCTGTTCCCAAAATTGCAATTCTGCTATCAACCTACAGTTGTTATAAATGTGGAATAAGGTTACTGGCCAATTTTATTTCATGGTCTATTTGTCAGCGCAATCCTTCTGCCGCTTCACAGGACTATCTAAGTAGGCACTTAAGTGTTCCCTGCTGGTGACGTATGGTTAGTTTTATCTAAGATAAGCCCAAGACGGAGCACGTAGATGAAGGAAAGCAGTATGAATATTTCATATAAGACCAACCACCAAGTGGGTAGATGAACTCTGCATACTAACTTCCAGTATATACCGCGCAAGGAACTGACTGTATGTGGTCAAATTAGCCTGATTCATATTTGCATAATAGTTCAATAAAATGTTACAAAGTCTACGTTGTCAGATAATCTATTGCTCATTAAGTATATTTTTCATTGACCACATTAGATTTATAAATCGTTCTTTTTTGCCCAATGTTTCGCTTTGCTGACCGCAAAGCTTACATAAAGATGGCAGATATAGAGTTAACAATTGAAGGATTTTCTGCATGAGATGGCTACGCATTTCGCTGCCACCAACAGTACCCATTACAAAGCAAAGTAAGTGGAAATTTGTTCTAGCGTTCCTATGGGTATTCTGACACAGCAATTTGCGTAACGGTCCACCAGAATGGAGAGTTAGGCCCCATGCTGGCTGTGTGCCCTTTGTCACTGCACTAAAGCTTACCTGTGATCCTAACGAGGTCTCAAGCTGTGCAGTAGCATGACACATTTTCAGGGTTCGTCCGAAAGGTTAATGTCGTGGGACATTTTCAAGGATGGTCGACCAATGGCCAGCATCCCCTTTGCTGATACATTTTCATGATCCTAATGACTGAAGTTTTGAGACAACCTAGTTAGCAATGGGCTGGCCGAGGAGTCTAATATCTTATTGGGGCTCAAGCATCATTCGTTCATATCGCTAGACTGACCAATTTGTACATCTGGGACGTTCTTCCATGTACCTGACAATGATATTTCAGCCAAATGACCTGCAATTTAGTACAAAAAGAGGCTGGAACACACACAAAACTATCAATGTTATACTCTTTCTTCAATATCCTTCTCTAAGGATATGTGCGAGCAACTATATATATGATAGGAGTGAACACAGCATGTCGTTATTTTCCGCATGAATGAGATGTAGATGTGTCACGTTGATGGGGATAGCGAAGGGCAGGCATGTGTCATTCTCTCATGACTGCCTGCGATTCATAGCCATCAGGTATTTTGACGAAGTGACCTGGATGTAAACTAAGTTTGTATTCTAACTATGGTGGAAGTAAGTTTTCATGTCGGAATTTTCCGGTATCATGGTCACAAATGTGCATCTTGTAAAGTATTAAAAATCCCTGTCCCTAAGTCCAACCCCGCCCGAGGCTGACGCAGGATTCTCACAGATAAGATCTTATGTATATTTTTATAATAGAATATCCGGGGCTAGTCAATGGATGTTGTATTTAAGTTCATCCAATAGACAGATCGTTTAAATTGACCTTATTTGACTACTTCTACGTTTGTATACCAGCTACACTTAACTTTGTCATTTGATTCCTTGTTTTTTTCCGTTATCGTTATGATGTCGCTATCATTATCTCTTGACTTTGGTATTTAGCGTTTTGTAGTCCTGTATGTGTGTCTTTAATTTGCAAATCGACACCGGTGCCAGTGTCGATTCATTCTGACCAATCAGAGGAGCGATACACATCTGCCTGGCCTGAATCTATGTGTTGCGGCGTCACAACCAACATGGAACGGGGCCTTCTGATTGGTCCGCGGTGCCTGGCTATATGATAATGTTTATTAATGTACCTGCTGCGACTGCGAAGAAAACTCTTAACAATACGAATGGCACCAGTTTGAAACGGCAGTGCTAAAATCGTTCGTTCTTTAATTGACAACTTGATTCTGTAACAACGTCTAATTAGCAACTTAATTTTGTAACAACGTCTAATTAACAACTTAATTCTGTACCAACGTTGATGTAGTCATGTTCTTCTCAGCCATTGCATCAAACAGCACACTTGAAACACGCATATATTAGGTTTTCATAACGATTCCGTACGGCCTTACATCATATTACATAGTTACAAAAAACTCTGT
>NC_049980.1:14117245-14146929 GCF_000003815.2 Branchiostoma floridae | reverse complement strand
AGTTTGCAATAGATGCTATGCCCGAGGTGGTGTTCATCTTAGCAAGGGTAACCCTTGGCAACGACGAAGAAAGATGACGTTCGCTGTGAAAGGGGACGGGGAATTTGTTTTCCTGTACCGGAACGCGGCGAGGGCTACTTTTCAGGATGAAAACACAGCAGAAACAGTTCACCCTAGTGTCTGGGGCGATCAATTTAAAAAGATGGCGAGTTTGTAGAACGACGTTCCTGCCATTGCCATTCAATTACATCACACATTTTCCCTCGCCCGTCCCTCTTCGCAAGCCTGTCAGAAAATACATCGATCCGATTCTTAAGAGATCTTCTTAGGAGACGCAGTTGTGGACAGATATTCAGGTTTATCTAAGAAAAGGTGCTTATTGGAATCAGAATGGAATCTGCAATAATACCTACCTGTGCTATTTATGCAGAAGCCAAAAATAATTGGGCAAGTGTTATTGCATAATTGATGAGACAAATATTCCCATTTTAGAAAACGTTATTGAAACTTGATATAAACGAATAATGTCCGTCCCACTGGAGGTTGGGACGACATCCAAAATCGAATCCTTTGAGCTGTTAGGTTAATCAAACCTAGCGAGTTGCCTCTTCAATTCATTTTCCAACGGATTTAACTGATCCAAATGGGAGGGTTTTGATTGAATTTACATAGAAGCATTGGGCAGATATCGAGTGAGGGAAGCGGTAGTGTCAAGGGTTGGCTCGGTCATCACCCAGGGTTCGATTTTATGTCGTGACATGTTACTGAATGAGGAAAGATCACATGGGACACAACTTGAACAGAATACAGGCACGAAATGCATATCCGATGATACACCACAGAGTTGGATGGTCTTTATGTAATGTATTACTAGAAAATCTTACATGAAACTTAAGGAAGTCCGAAACTCCAGGGGAGAGTCTTTTTTTCCAATAGATGCTTATTTCAGTAATGAAAAAATGTATGCTACTTCATATTAAACTATAAAGTACCAGCTAGTCCCATGTTCATGCATCAAAAGGCATTTAGTATTCTACTAAACTAGCCAACTGCCGTGTTCCTATCAATTTAGTTCCTATAATTGTTTCGGAGAAAAACAACTATCTATGTTCAAAATCCCAATATGGGAAGGTTGATTTAGAACAGGAAGCTTAGATTGCGATGCTCCTGGCAGTCTCTTTGGACCAGGTATCATTATTGTATCATCTAAATTATGTCCAGATTAATGTTGGTATATACGAAGCCTGCTGTGGGGTTTGCTGCCTACGTACCTAGCCCCTTCACTACCGGTCGTGGGGAGGGGGGTGGGGAGCGGGTTGGGGAGCATGGTAGATTGTTGTGTATTCAATATACCATAGTTTACAGTTCAGTAAAAAAATATCCCATTTCCTGCTTCAATGCTACGTTATCTATTGAGATCCGCATACAATCTTTATCCCCAAAATCATGCTAAGGCTAATTGCGAGGGTACAGTAATGTAAAAAAGACAAAGTGTGTCTTCTATAGATGTATTTCATGTTTCTACGTACTTTGCCGTGGAATTGACTTCTATGTTGGATTTATTGGCTAATTCATAGTCCCACGTATATAATGATATATAAGTATTGGGTTATAAGTAAACATGTGTTTTTGTTTTTTTCTTCTATCATGGTGAAAGCTCGGGGAGATTGTTTTATGTTTCAAAAAGCTTGTGGCTTACAGTCTCACAATGGTGGCATTGACAATCTATAACATCCCTCTTACAGAAAATCTAGGTTTTGGTTTCTAAACTAGAAAAGCCAGGTTTTGGTTTCTGAAACTTAAGTTTCGTGTAACTCCCCTTCCGTTCCCTCATGTTGCGGCTTCATCTACGGAAGGTTTCCAGAGAAGACCGCTCTTTCAAACCCGTCCTGAGGCAGAAAAGGTCGTTTGAGTCCGGGCGCTACATATATATGATTCATCGACGCAGGTGGTATACCGGAGCACTGCACGGTAATGGGCAGATTGATTACTACAGTTATCACAAGCTTTCCCCAACAGCCATTTACACAAATACCCCGCCTCACGCATGAGTGGGTCTGTGGCATTAATGTTCAACTCGGTAGAAAGGCAATCAATGCGGATAAACTGTTGCCGTACAGTTAGGAAGGCGGCGTGCATTGAAGTGGTCATTAGGCCATACTGATCTGATTATATGAATTACATCCTCTGAGCACACAAAATTTGAATCGAGATGGTAAAAAAAAAGTTCGGCAAAAGAAGTTGCTTTCCTTATGCAATCTAGCTTCTAAGTGACCAAGGAGGTTTTACAATGACATGGTATACCAAATAATAGATTCTTTAATTGTGTTCTTTAACATAAGGTTGGAGAAGACTTTGATCATTAGTACCAAATTTGTTACCAGTTACAGCATAATTTGCTCATTTTGTAGCTTTTTTCTATTCATAGATGATCTAAAGTATGGTTGCGAAATTTTTATTTGGAGATGGATGACAACTAATGCTCGCGGATATTAGCCATATATAATCACGTCAGTGTGGCCATAGCGAGAGAAATATAATATAATATATATATATATATATATGATATATATGTTAAATATAGTACGATGATGGATGGATGATTAAGATGTTTCACGTCAGCTTTACATAGTCAATTTGGGGGATTCAGAAGAAACCTGCATAGAAAGTAACCCAGCTAGCTGAACATTTCGTGATAACCAACAGAGGGAGCTTCTGAGTGGGAGAGAACGATCAGCTGTACACTATAACTTATAGTATAAGCAGACGCACAAGGACAAACAAATTGATAAAGTTTTGCAACTTGAGTCCAGCTGCGAGCATTTAGATGTACAGTAAGCTTGTGCATCCGCCAATATTCGCATATTTAGCATTGTCTGTCCTTTCCCGGGACTGCGAACCAAATTGCTGTATATGTTTATTATACATTCCGCTATGAAAGAGGTCAGTGAACTCCAGTGAGGTCAATGTTTCTATCCCTGTTTGTCTCCGTTCCAATACCTCAAGATCATTTACATGGATTTGTATACATTTTGGATGTGGGCAGTAATTGAGGTATTGATGACACTTGGCGATTTTGCCTTAGGCGCCGTAACAGAATCTGGATTTGGAGTATAAGACACCCCCATCTTGAAGGCATTGGATGTCATCCATAATTTAAACATTTGTTCACATTCTTATGGTCACCTGTCTTCAGCAAGCTGGGCCAATCAGCTATCAATGATGTGTCAAAATGAATAATCAATTATTCTCCAAGCAGAAGTTTGCTCCGGCTTACTGCACTACTTTGGTCACTGCATGGTGTTGTGAATTAACAACTACCTGGAAATAAATGATAACTTAAGAAATGCTATAGCTGGTCACGTCTCAAGTTAGGGCCTACTCGTTAAATATCTACCTTGGAGTAACATTTGACTAGTCCCAGATATTCTATTACATACATACATACATACATACATGTAAGACCCTATCAGTGAGAATCCTGCGTCAGCATCCGCTCACTTTTTTTTTGTCTCGGGGGTAGTTGGACTCAGGGACACGGATTTTACTTTACAAGATGCACATTTGTGATGATACCGAAAAATTCCGACATGAAAACTTACTTCCACCATAGTTAGAATACAAACTTAGTTTACATCCAGGTCACTTCGTCAACATACCTGATGGCTATGAATCGCAGGCAGTAATGAGAGAATGACACATGCCTGCCATTCGCTATCCCTACCTTGGAGTAACAGAGAATCCCACAATAATGTCACGAAGCAGTATCTGAGAAAGAATGAAGAACTACTTGGTACAAACACGAATTGAATGTTGCATCTTTTCATACTTCTGACCATTCAGAAGTTGTCCATCACATTTAAATTACACTTTTTTTTGTATCCATATCTTATCGGACACTTTCTAATTTATAATGGAAGCTCATCCGCGTTGGTAGCAATTGTTAAGTGCAATGCTAAACGTTATTCCAACACAAACATATACACGGATCAAATTTTCAGCGACTACTATCGCCTTCTTCAAGATCAATACTTGAACTCCATTACATTTGTGTTGGAAGAAAGTTTTGCATGTAAATTTTATTATAACATTTTAATACCTGTGTCTGAGAGGATTAGTAAATATTCCCCTCAAATGCTGTGGAAGACGAGAGTCATTTTATCTCTAATTGTTCTTTTTATGATGATATAAGAAACCAACTATTTATGAGTGTATCCAAAATACACACTTACTTTCGAACTGTCCCTGACAATGAGAAATCAATCCTATTATCAAAACTAAAGAACCTACACATTATAAAATAAGTGGGTAAATTCGTCTTCCACTGCCTAAAAAGAAGAAGTCAAACCCAACAAAACCAGTATGATGTACACTTAAGTAGCACAATATAGTCATAGAACGTTCCTAGCATCTTTGTATTTTCCTTATTATACATGTTGTTTGTACCTGCAATTAGCCCTCGGGCAAGAATTTGCAATAAACATATCTAATTGTACGTAGAAACACAATGTATAAATATATACGCTTTAATTGTCTTCCATTCTGGTAAAATACGTTCTACAGCAATTAACAATCAGGCATTAGTATGCAAATAAATATAGTTATCATGATGAAAATGTTTGGTGCAGTATGAACGACGTCAACAATGAACAAAATGTCTACACCAACTGCTTTTCATTTACAGCCCGTGTATTCGTACGGTAATTATATTTCATTTCCTTTTATTTATGATGTTTATGAACGTTTTTCCACGTATTTGATATGGATAGATTTCATGAAGTATAAGTAGATTTCATCTTCAGTTTATCTTAAGTCATGTCGCTTTTCATTCGGCAAAGGCAATAACTACTCATTCAATTAGTACCGTCTGAGACAATTGTGATATTTCTGACGATGCCTGTAATACTTCCTGCAAATCATAGGCACCCACATGCCGCACATGTGTCTGCTTTGAGTGTATTCAATATTCATTATCAACACTGCCGCAAATCCTTCAGTGATGCAGGAAGGGGGTACATAATCGGTTAATTAACATCCTTCCTACTCATGAAACAGGAACCCTCATTTCTGTGATCTTGATATAGCTGTATCATGTAAGTTTTAGAATTTAATCAATATGCAGTCTTTGAAATCATTCAATGATACAAAATATCCTAAATAATTATTATTGATAATTACATGGAGAGGTCGTATACCTCGTATACCACGTATTTTAGCACTGTGATACACTTTTATACTTTCTGCATGGTTAAATCATGCATGCACTTTCCATGTAGCATCTTACTGATCCATCCTCACTCAACCCCCCCTCCCTCCCCCAGCTACATGGTACTTGACTGTACCGAGAATGGACGTCCGCTCCACTCCGAGGACATGCTGTCAGGTCAATTTCCTCACTATCCGGCTCTTTTCACTCTCCACTGGCCCCAACGATTGTCTGTAAATATCATCGGCACTTGGCCATTTTAAGTGCGGATTGAGGGACTTACTGAATTTTCTGTTCCACAGTCGTTAAGTCGACCAGTAGGCATGCCGGTGTCTCGGCGGACATATAGACCCCAGGTGGCTTGCGGAAACCTGAATATGTTATTGGATCATTTCATCAATAAGAATACCACTGATTCACATATTGGTCACTGGTCAGTATTTATTCCCTGTCTGTGATTATATCCATTTCAAACTATATTGAATATTTTGTTCATTACGGTGTTAAGTTCTACGTGTTGGTAAAGATGTTTAGGTGCGCTAGAACTGGAAATGTCAATAATATTTCCGTTTATTACCCAGAGTAGGTTCTAATTGTGTGGTGATTAGATCCCATGGGAGTATCGCAGGCTTATGCCTCCCATTTTCCTCTCCAAGGATTTCGATGTCATTGAAATACTTTAAAGAAGCCTCATTTCGGTGGGTGTTCGGTCCTTGAGAATGGCAGCAATACCACATTAGAGTCAATTTCCTTGGTTTAACCGAAGTATCGATTACTGAAACCCGGAGACGTCATGACCTTTTACCGAGAGCCGCGGATCGATATGGAGGCCATTTATCTACAAATTGCGTACGGTGAACTTCTTGTGCGTCGTGGCACCCCCGCTGGCGAAATTCAATAGTCACACGGTTGGTGACATTCACGGACATTTTTCAAGCACGTCGGCAATTCTCCAGAGCCATATAACCCTGCCCCATCTCACAGCTGGGTAAGTTGGCGGAAAGTTCCTCATCAAAGTGTGTACAGGTATGGCTTCTGATAACAGAAAAAAGAATTCGAAGCAGATTCAAAACTTTTTGAAAAACTCTTCAGCTTCGTTTCCCATCTTTCAAAAACACGACAGGACCAAGCTTATTCATAAGGAGGAGGATCAATCTGCGTCTTAGAATTGAAATGTGTAATGACGGCAAAATGTTTTTTGTGTCTTCAAGGGCCATACTTATTACTGACTCCATACATGTGCCTGTCTGCCTCAACTCGCCATGCTGTCCAAAATTAATCCTGCATTCGCCGTCCCGAGTGGAATTACTTGTACCAGGCCAGGCTGTTAACGCACCATGGGATGAACGATAATTGGAAAAAGGTCCCAGCCACGGAATCAATGGGGAACTTAATCGTGAAGGAAATGGTCTGTGGCTGCAAATGGCATTTGACAGAGATCCGCAGGTTACATGGTTCAAGGCTGGGAGCTGTGCTATTAGACAACTATTGAACCGGTGGATGGAAACTTTCACACCTCTTTCTGGGACACTATGGCAGAAATCACTTCAGGGTTACTGGTGATTGCTTCCATGATAAATGGAGGTTTTGTTTTTTAAGCGTGTCCGCGTGTCTAGCTGAATGTGTGTTTCCGTGGGTCTTTTTTGACAGAATAAGTTTTGAACTCTTCATTGGATTGTACTGATGTTTGGTACGTGGGAAGGCATAAAGGTGCACTCTCACTACCGGGTTCGTTCACTGCGCCACTGTTTTGTCATTTTCTCCGATTTTTTAAAAATAATTTAGACATTGCGTAATACGTAAAAGTATGACTTAGAAGACGACAAAATACACAAAAAGTATATAAATTCATTTTTCATCTCTGAAATTTGTTGAGTATCTTTCGAACCCCGCAGTGACGCAAGCTTGACGCAAGTGTAGTGAGAATGCACCTTAAGGAAGACAAAGATAACTTGGGCCACCTTGTGATTATCTCTCGTACTGCACTCTGCAGGTAGATAGTCATGATAGGTTCACATGCGGCAAACCGGTACCGGGCAGTTTGTGGTTAGGGAAATACTAAAATGTGGTTAAAATTATATAGTAGATAATCCAACAAAGTGTAATAGGAAAAACTATTCATGATCACAGTGTGCTTATTCAATTCTACCTTTATGTATTTTGTTCTCGCAAAAAGCTCGGTCCTGGTTAGGAAAGGTACACACAATAAATACTTTTGCTACCTCCTGTCTGTCTGTCTGTCTGTCTGTCTGTCTGTCCGTGTGATCTATCGGATAAGCAAACCTAAGAAGGTCGTCTGGTTGGAGCCCAATAGAATTTGATTGTGGATAGGTCTTTGGAAGGCAAGGGTCAAGGTCCATTTGTGTCCCCTTCGGCTGTTTTGTCCTAGATATGCCATGGTTTTGATGTTTTTTGATGGCAGAATGAGATAATTGGCCTAGGTTTGGCCCCCTTGCAGCTTGTTACGATAGTCGCTTGTGTCATCTAATATTGCTGTGTCATTCCTCAATTTACTAGTACCACTCTTGTGTGATTATTCACGTTTAGGCCCGGTCATAACTGTCACAACTACGGCCATGGCGAGTTAGACTAACATATTACACATTAATTCCAGGACCAACAGTTTCTCCAACGACTGAACCAGACAAATCACTATCGATTTGCCAGATTTATAACCCAAGCAGATAATTTCGACAGCGATATTCATCACTGTGGGAATGTTTCATGTTCAATGACACGATGATATTTTCCAAGTTGTGGCAGGGCGTCCCCAGGCCGTGGGTGATTTGTAGCTATCCAGCACAGGTCAGTCTGGTACTGCTGAAGATAATCACGTTTCTATTCTGTCCTTGTCCCGGGGTGGTGTGGCAGACTGGGATGGATATGGTACAAACTACAGGGTTATGAGTTGTACCTTCAATCTCTTCCTACATACATCTTTATCTCTTTACGTTTATCCATCTATTCATCATGAGACAGAAACACATTGATATGTGTGTGGGCGTGACTTGATAGGTAGGTGGGTGTAGCTGGAGGTGTGTGCGTCAATATCACGCTGAAACAATGTACGCGACCTTAAACTGACGGGAAGTTCTAAAATATGTCTAGTTGTAAAACCTTAACTCCACTTGGTGTTCCCCATAAATATTGTAAACCCCCCGGTAAGGCCAGACATAATTTTGAGCACTACGCACAGTTTTAAAACCTGCGGGTTCACAGAGAGGTCAATGACGCCGGAAGGTCAGTCTGCCGAAGTAGTCACGACCGACGCGGGACTTCGTGAAGGGAAATAGTTTTAAACGGAGGTCTCTGAATGTGAAAGAGCTTAGGCAAAGTCAGTCGTTTCAAAACTAAAACAATGGAAATTTAGCGTTTACCTTCACACCAAAGAAGTACTTTTCATGCTGAGTATTTCGGATGTTGAGCAGACCATCTATTAAATCCATAAGTCTGAATCACCTTAATCAACTTTTTAACTTAAAGAATGCATCTTAAGATGCACTCTCACTGCACTTGCGCCACTGTGGGGTTAGAAAGATACTCAACGAATTTCAGAGATAAAGAACGAATTTTCTTACTTTTTGTGTATTTGTCGTCTTCTAAGTCATACTTTTACGTATTACGCAACAAATAAATCATAAAATATAGGAGAAAATAACAAAACAGTGACGCAGTGAACGAACCCCGCAGTGACGCAAGCTTGACGCCAGTGCGGTGAGATTGCACCTTTAAATGGAAATAGGAAATTGGATACCCGCACATCATTAAAAGCAAATGTTTCACGGCGGCGTTGACGTTGATTTGAATCTAAAAATTTGACCCAGTGACCCGTTGGACCGGACCTTAAAGACCTCTGATATCAGGACCAATCACCCTTCACCTTTCCTTACGCAATAGATCATTAACATGTAACACGTTTGTCGGTTATCGTCATTTTACTCACACGGAAGAGCAACACAAGATGGATGGCTGCGGCCTTTTCAAACCGAAGCGTTATGACTTATGCAAACACCGTATTCAAGCCGAGAGATGATATGAAAATTACACAACATACTAGATTTAACACCCCCCGCTCAAGTTGATGGAACTGTCATAGTGCAGTCTCCTAATGCCCCTGTCACATTTGGCGAAAATCGATCGGACGACGATTCTGCGGCCATCGCCCGAGCTTATAATAACTTTATTACACAACAATTGTACAAGGTACAAAGTATGGCTTATATGTGACAGGGACGGTTTTCAGGTGAAAAATACGCGCAACACTCAGCTGTTGATCTTAACCATATGGCCGATCTTCCACCGATACGGCCAACGATCGTGGACAATGTGACAGGGGTATAAGGACAGTCTGCGTTCTCACCGATGGAATCCATTACAAATGGAACTCTGCGAACGCGTTGACATGAAAGAGGCAGCATCTACTGTGTATTATTTATGGTTATGGTGGGGGATACTAGTACTTTGTTTTGTAGTCGTCGAGGAGTACTCTACGAAATGGATTATGCCTTGGAAGGTAACCATGCAAAACTGTCACACGCAAATACACACGTAGATTAAACGTGTACGCACCTATAATTTCAGTGTCACTAGAATATTTTTACTGTACTGTATATTTTTCACCATATCTTATTGAAAGATCAATCGAAAGATCATGGGGAATTTGTATAATCTTCAACCTTTTTACGTCCTCCTTTAATAAATGTATGAAGTAGTGACCTGTATGAGCCCGCACGCGCACATCAAGGGTAGACCATTACTACACCGTCGTCAACTCCGCAGCTCACATCAAACGTAATCTAATCAGCGGCAAATTTGAACCATTATGATCTAGGAGCCGTCGTGATATAGGATATCAGTGGCCAGAATTAACCTTTCTCAAACTGAAATCCGAGGATTCGTTTTCTCTGTAATATAGCGGAAGTGCTCATTAGGTAGCTTTAGACAGCTGTTGTAGCTAGATGTGCATAAGGCGCGTGTGACAGGTTGTTCACTGTAATAAAACCAGCTGCTGTCGAAGCTCGTGATCGCCAAGGTGGTGTGATAGTCCGAAGGGCAGTGGTACCGGCTTAACAGATACTGAAACGACATTTTCTCCTGCCTTTCTGGATCGTATGATGATGATTCGGTTAGAAACGTGGACCATATATGTTATACCTATTGCGCTTTTTTCGGCCTTGTGTTTATGTCTTCTTCAAGTGAAGTGTCACTCCAGCAAGATCAGAGTCACATCCAAGTGATCATGAGAGACAACCGTGCTAGGAGTGTGGGGTATAATGTTTCCATCCTTCGTGTAAATCGACCCAGACGTGAGAGATGGACCAATGGCGCCAGCTCCTGTGTAATGATGCGTTCTTGCTCTAAAGAAGACTGTTTTCATCATCCTTTAGCCATGTTAGCCATGTATCTTCACGCTCTAGTTCATGAAAACGGCGCTCTCTCTAGTTACTTACGATGTGCTATTTTTACAGGAGCGGTAATTGAAAGAGAGAACATATACCGATCGTTAGGTTATAGTGAAGCGACGTATAGGACATTGCAACCTGCAATACCTAATGATAATTAGCTGTGGGACTACCACTGCACAAAAGCCAAACTTTAAGCACGCCTTAAAGCAGGCGTAAAGGTTGCGATTTTCAGTCAAGTATGCTTTATTACGGATGCTTTACCTGTTCTCAAAGATTTCGTGTAATGAACGTAGTGCCAGCAATGTTTGTTCTCTAAAGCTGTTGATTAATTGTGTATGAAAGTTAATGATCTCATATAGCCCCAGCTGTGATTGCGTAAAATCTTTACGCTTTAAATCCTCAACAAACCCATTTATTTAATAAAGAATGTCTTACAGAAAATGGAAAGCAGTTAAGAAAAACAACATACGGCAATTAGGAGGCATCAAAATGCGTTCTTCCATGAGCGTTCGAAATGATTATGATGTGTCAGAAAGTTTATGTCTAAAAAAACTTAACTGGTATTTTTATCTGAGGCAGTTGCTGACCCTTCGGAAACAAGTTGGCAAACCCCTTTCCCGACATGGTCCTTACATCGCGCCAAGTATGATTAAACACGTTGTAAAACAGTATAACTAGTTGGGATGTGTTGCTCAATGTACCGTCAAATGAAAATATCAACTCTAAGACACCCGGGTTTGTTTTACGGCACATAGTGCCAAAGAATACGTCTTTCATTTCACGTGGGATATTGATTTCGTCAAATGAAGTGTTCGTCTTTAATGAGGTCAGCTTTGGTTGTGTTTAATTACTGTTGCGACGCTCGAGCTCGGATGAGAGACTAAAAATAGGTCAAAGGACCGCGTACTGTCTGTTCTGCTTACATCACTATGAATATTAGCATGTCTTAACTAGGTTACAGAACTGTCTGAACTGATTAAAACACCAAGATAATGTCTAATGCTAGTGTCACATTGCCGATCCGGAGCATGACCGGGCTAGTGCCTTTTGGGGGACGAAAGACAAAAGTGTATCAAGAAAAATGTATACAAACTATACATAATTCAACGTCCCCGCAAACTGTGCGACCGGGCGCCGGTTTGGAAACGTAACCCTATCATTACTTTGTAAGAGACAACACCCCCCCCCTTCCACTAGACGGTCGTTAAAAGGCCAAAAACATACAAAACAAAAAACAGATCGTTCTTTTTCTATGAGCTTCACAGTGAGCAACCTGTCAAATACTTTGTCACTCAGGCTAACGTCACATTTCCAAACCGGGGCCCGGCCGGGCTGATTGTGGAAACAAAAATAGAAATGTATATATAACGTTATATACACAAATAATGCTCACGACTATTCTCCATACGTCGTGTGCGTTTGGTGTCTTTTGTATCATACCCTTTCCAACCTCCTTGGTTCCTGAAAACTGGTTTGAAAATGTGACATAGCTCGGAGCTTTTTTCGTGGAAAGGGAGTGTTACACTCTCACTTAGTATCAACTTATCATACGGTAATGTAATGTATCCAGTTTACTTACTTTTCTCACACCTCTCTCCAAGATATCCCCTCTGACAGGCACACACCACCGAAGTCTGGGCGCCATATTTGACGACAGTACAGGTGCCGTTATTCAGGCATGGATTCAGTCTCCGTCTGTAGTCACATATGTCGTTATATTGACAGTGTCTCCCGGAGAAACCTTCAAAACACTCACAGTAAAACCCGGAATAATCTTGTAAACTCCGGCAAAACCCTGCTTCAGAGCAAGACTGTGAGCAGATCGGCATGGGTTGGTTGTCAGTCGGTATCGTGGTGTAAGTCGCGTTAAACCCATATAGTCCACTCGATGTGGAAGACAGTCTTGTTAACATAGACGTTAATTTGACCTGTAGAAACGCTTTTGACGATCGTATGCGATGGAGAGATCCACCACAATCATTCCTGGAATTGAAGTTACTGGAGTAAATGTAGGAATCCGTTAGGTTCGACACTGACTGGTACTCCAGGTACGTCAGGGCACTACTTTGGCAGCTTAAGTAGTTTTGCAACAAGTAGACGTAGATATAGTGACGCCCCGGTTTGGGGTTCCTTATAGTCCAGATGCACTCCAGTGGAGTTTTATGGGCGGATGGAAAGTTTGGGGAGGTAATGGTTCCGTTCCGTGAACCCTCCAGGTACCCTCCACACGGCGGAAGGGGTTGTCCCTTGCTCCCCGCCACCAGCAGCAGATGTAGTGGAGCTAGCAGAGTCAGCTGTAGAAGCATCATTGGTCCTGTTGGAGACAAGAGTAACATGCATGTCTGTTATTGTAAACATTGATGATTACCTTTGCTAGGAAGGGTATGCTTTCGGGTGGGCATGTGTGTGTATGTGTGTAAATCACATATGGACCTTTGTAATACTCGTACTTGGTATGTCGGACTTTCTGGGTTGCAGGTACGTCTTGTGCACGGGAAGAAGTGGCCAATGTTTGGACCCACTATTTTTAACTGTCTGAACTGTCTGTAGCCACCACGCCTCAATTCATGATGCAAGCGAACGATTGATTGGTTGATTGATTTTTGAAATGTAGCTATTCTACTAACACAACATCGTCGAGGATCCGACACGAGACAGAACAATAGCTAGTTCCCTGTCTGGAGTGGGAGATGTTACAAAACTCTACACGACTACCAACTGAGGCGTTTAGATGGCTAATGTATGTATTCACGGAGTTGAAAGAACATTGAAAGTGTCATTCTAACTTAATGCATTATATATCGAGATGTTCAGATTCTATAAAATCCGTCTTTGAACGATATAACGTTACTTTCCCTGAATATCTAATTGAATCATTATCCCCCGCAATGATGATTCTTAAGCATGTGGGTATGGTGGGATTACTGTCATAGATTTAGATAAAAGCAGAGATTGTGATGGAAGGATTTAGCGATAATAATGGGGATTCGTGTACCTATCAGCTGGATTACGGAATGAAGAGACACAAACCATCATTCAAAAAAATAAACTGATATCATCCAGCACATGTCCCACGAACGGATTATTACTGCCATAATGATGCTGTGATGGTTTGTGTGTGCGTGTGATGCATGACATGGCATTATGGTGATATATGGTATGTGGCGACGAAGGTCAAGGTTGGTATTCTGGCCCCTGTCCTTGGTACTGCAGCAGAATTTTTGGCTTTTTTCTTTTATCTTCATGCTATGTTTTATTTTTACTTTTGGGTGGCGTTTGATGTCAAGAAGAAGTGGTGTAGGTTTGGACCCCAAGGAACTGCAGATGCGTCTTATGTTCCTTTAGTCCAACTACCATATCAACACGTGGACTACAGGGCAATGACCATAAGGCATGCCCTGGTTGTTAGACATGTGCAGCATGCAGCAGTTACCTATATAGAGGGACATCAGCAAGCGTGATGGGTTTCGAAGGTCAGAATCCTGTCGGATCAAAAAATTTATTTCATCCCGTGACATTCCCAACGGGATGCTATCTAGCGTATTTAAACATTTTACGACTCATCCTTAAGTTCACCCTTTTGCAAATTGCGATTTTGATTTGAGTTTTATCACAAATACACGCGAGTAAGGAGTTGCCCCAACACAAACAGTGACCTAAGTATCTCCAGTGCCTTGAGAATCAATATCCGTCAAACACGCTTTAATTACACCAACGTATCACTACAATGGATACACGTCAGCGATGTAGAAACCTTCAATACGTAACAGGTCTTTTCAATTAAATCGAATAATAGGGTGTAGGTCGCCCATTCCCAACAGACCGTAGCTTTGGCCTCGACGAGGTCAAACTAAAACCTAGGGAATTTCAGATCCGAGTTTATCCACTGTAATGTGTTTGTCAAGGACAAAAAAGACACAACCATAAACCCTCTACTAAGATACGGCATTAAAGGGGATGGAAAGAGCAATTCCCTGCAGTGCCTTTACAGATGGGTCCTTTCTCTAATTGCATGAATTTTCCACACGTTTGGAAGCGTTGACGAACGTTTGATACACCCTGTGCAATCTTACTGCCAGATTATTTGCAATGTTGATACCCTTAACTGTTACTGTCACCAGCGGGATATTCCTGGAGGTAATCACCAAATCTTAAGACTGTTTAAACTAGCAAAATAAAGTTATTTTCTGTTACATCGTTGTTATCATTACCGAAAAAGGACTAGGATGTCATATTTTTTAGTTCCGCTAGGTGTCTTCAAGATTTATAGATTTCGCGACCAGGGTTCCATACACAACGCTCTATATTCCATCAACTGTTGTATTTTGACATGGGTGTCAACAACTGAGCTAGGTTTGACGTTTTACAGCCAAACCTAGCGCCATGATTGAGTAATGTGTGTCTGACTGTCAGACAAGCAAGCCAACAGCAGCTGTAATGCCAGTAATTTTTACCGACTGTAATATAAAGGATGACTAACATTTATCACATAATATTGATGTGCTTAGGTGTGGCCACAAGTTTATTAAACCATCTTTCAGACACTGCAATTTCCTGCAAGTTTAATCAAAAAGGATTTATATGGCCTTCATTTACGCTTGCTTGTTGGAAACCCAGTCCCTGGAGAGGATGACTGTGATGCTTTACTTGAGCCGTGCGACAACATTGACATAATGTTGATCTGTGTTGTCATCCGTCAAATAACGCAACTCACTATTCATTTTTCACGTATCTGACTCTGCTATGTTCCAAATATTTTACAAGTTAAGCTTGATTGTAACCCAGGTTATCATGTCTTTCGGTTGGATTTCCATAAATCTTAAGCGCAAAATATACTTACATGCTTGAATCCATAATCATTGTATACATCTATTTTGTCTGAAGATATTTGACTGTTTATAATCATCAATGATATTCACACCAATTCTTGCTTAACCGTTGGTTCATCTAAGTTATAATCGACTGGAACAGAATTCTAGAGACCCGTTGCTGCCCTCCCAAGTACAGCTCTTTTGTAGCATGCAAGGATACAGTCGTCTCTAAAACAAAAAACTCCGTTTTCGATGATTATCATAACAGTAGAAGTGAAAATTGTACTATTGGTGTCCCCTATGGCGTGATAATGGGGCAGCCCGAAGTGTTTTGCCACGTTTACTTTCCCGACGATCAATGGTATACCGGTAAGGCTTCCATCTCCACTCGGCCCCGCACGGCCATCCATCTCTGTACGGGCGACAAAGCATCATCCGGGGGTTCAAAGGGCACATGTCAGTCCATCCCGTAAGCCGAACTATAAGGTTCCTGCACAAAACAACGAGGGGATTTGCACCATGTAATGGTGATATCTAAACCTCCCTGAATTATCCTGAGTGCCATTAGCTGGCTGCCAATGTAGAGCGGAGCACTCGGCGTCTGCTTCAAATTGTTTCGACGCCGCCAGGCGCGGTAACCATAATTTCAGCCTGGCAAGATGCATTCCCGAGGGCTCGGGCTACAACATACTCTAAATAAACAGATTCTTAATTCTATAATGGTTGGAAGAAGCTTTTACCACTTAAGGATGATTAGAAAGGTGCAGCAAATCCATGCTAGAAGTACTTTTATACCACTGTGGATGGCACTTCAAACAAAATGTTATGACTAATATGACTAATTTCTACCAGGGAGACTGTTGCAAGACTTTAAAGGTATCAATGATCGTTCAAATCGTCCATGCTTTTCCCCTGTAACTCTGATGAAGATTAAATCAGTGCGGGGAATTCTTATATGATGCACACGCTCCTGCAGCTGGATATCAATTCTAGTTTGAACATCAAACCACACATGTACATGAAGATCTGTATCTATATAGCCGGTATAACCGCCCTTCGGGGTAATACACCAGCTAAGTTAGTTAAAGGCTGTGGGAGATGTTAGTTAAAGGCCGTGGGACAAATATAAATGGCAAATTCACGCGAGCATGGAATCGAAACGATTTGTTCACAGTGCAATCCAACTTTCAACAACATTACTACAAGATCTTCACCGGTGGATCTACCTTCAAGGGCAATAATAAATGGAGCAAGCAATGTTGATAAAGGGAATCCTTTGATAAATAGTCTTCCTGTATTTTGAAGCCATCTCTTTCCCCAGCATGGCCTTGAGACTCGCGTTCAGATAGAGATAAAGTTGAGAATGGAGGACACGCTCAAGGACTGGAGAACTATAATCATAGTCGTCAACTTGACTGATTGCTGAGATCCGTCCTGACTTGATGCCTGTCCGCAAAGATACGTCTCACCGCAAATATGTAGAATGACTTCTCTGCCTCTTGAAATAATTAAAGTAGCAGATTTTCTCGCTTCACCATGTGAAAGTATTAAGGACATCCCTAGGATAAGACGTTGAATGGAGGCCTGTGTTTAAAGAGATTTACAGCCTAAACACGTTGAAGAACCACCCGATACTGTTGTCATTAGCGTTTCTTGTCGTTAAAAATGGGAAATTATTAGGCGATAGTGTCGGGTATAGATTACGATCCAATGTTCCAGATCGCTGTCATTAACGAGAGTTGTCGTTGGTAGACTAAGAGGGAGCTGCCGCGCAATGCCGCGCAATGCGTGATGGGAGTCGAGCAGACCAGCTGATCAGCATGATCAAAATGGCGGCCTTTTCGTAGCGATAGCCCGGTATCCAGCCGTATATAGCTCCTGTTCTCTCCGTATCATAGCTCCCGAGCACTGTCCCGAGTCTCTTCTGTTCTCTCCGCAAATGGCAGGCGAGACTTGAGAGCTACAATATGGCTGGATACCAGGCTAGATGTAGCCTTATGTGCGATGTAAAAGCAAGTACCCGTACAACGGTCGTTTATATAATTTTTCAAAAGATTATGGTTAGCATCTGTGAAGATAACACCACATTGATACTGATAGGAGCCATAGTTTTGATAGTTGCTTGTGGCACGAGGTAGATTCACAGCGGTAACCAGAAAATCTCGGCGTACAATTACGGCTGTCAACGTAACGCTCCCGGTTCCAGCCTTACAGGTGAGTTATAACGTTTACATCATCATCACAATTAATGCACAGTGTGGCAGCTGTGTCTCTAGAATTGAACTCTTGTTTTCCTTATAATGATCGCCGTGAAGATGTCACTGAAGATAAACATTGTTTTAATTAAAGTAAGCTCCCATATATAAACTAGACCGTCAGTATTATGTGTCCTATAATTTGTTACGGTTATAATATTTAGTACTTATGTTACGTGTGCACTGTGACTTTTTTGTTGTTGAGAAATTGACAAGATTATTAACTTAAAAAAAGTCTTTAGATTCTATTGGTTAGTCTATATGAAAGATATATCAGCTACAATTTACAATATGCAGAATGTAGTATTTCTAATTTGTTTACCTGCCCCTTACCTGTAAATGCAGAAATGTTCGCGGTGGATTTATGTTTGCAGTTTTTGTGGTGGCCACTTCGCGAATTTAAAACCACCGCAAACATTTTTTTCATGGCATGGTGCTACAGCGAACTTTAAACCACAGCGAAATGTCCTTTTCCCTGCTACCACGAAATTAAATCCCAGTAAACTTAAAGGCATGTACAACATATACTATAACTTATACGTTGACAACTGTTGTGTGTGCAGTGGAACTTTTTAGTTTAAAAAACTTTAATGATCACCAGTGCAGGTATGCAGGAAAAACAGTGATCCCAAATACAAATTATTATCATTATGATTCAGGTACTTTGGTATATAAGCTGATGTCAAGAACACATTTAGAGTCAATCTCAATTGCATCTCCATCTCTCTAGACCAGGTACCATCAGTGCCTTACACTCGTTGCTAAAAAATCAACTTTTTGCAGGGCAGTGAGTGTAAGGAGGGCCAGTTAAGTAAGGGCAGTGAGTGTAAGGAGCCCCAGTAGTATTGATGATATGGTACCCAGGCTGTAACCACCACGCTTCCACAAAAGATTCAAATTTCAATGATGGCTAAGCGGGAAGGTGGGGAATGTTGGGGAGCAAATAAAGCTGAGACTCTTGTGTGCTGTATTTTCCCACTGATACTAGTAAAGATGTCTACCAGCAAAATTTGCTGCTTGAAATACATCTAGGAAATATACGCAGCATATAATAATTTCATAATATTTGGTGGATTTGGTGAAAATTTGGTCAACAATATGTCCTTCAATACCATGTCCCTCCATACAAACTACAAAATGTCCTGCTTCTGCCTCCGCATCTGGTGCTTGTATGTGCAATCTATCATATGGTTCACACAACATCCTTGATTGTAAAATTCTAGCTCACTGAATCAAAATGAAAATTTAACTAAATTTCATGTGTTGTCAGCCTTTATCTATTAAATAAAGCATAATCAAGACCCCCATGTAGACCCTAGGCCTATTGGTGCTGTCAGTTTCAACTTCAAGTTTCAGATTATTGTCACACACATGTAGTCATGTACTAGTACATTGTCCCTTAGCTGAACACAAACAAGCACACATGGCACACACATCCCACACATTTATAACACCTTTATAATGGACATGTCTGGACCCTGGAGTTGGATGCTAGATTTACAAACTGGTCTTACTCTTACTCTTGGCTGATTTTGATTTTCATTTATTTTCAGGGACAACATCTTAAGTATCAATATGGCAAAGCACAAAGCAATTAAAAAATCACTGCTGCTCAGGCTCAAAAATCACGATCACAGCCAAACATGAATGTACAATGTATTACGTATAGTGGACCTCTGGAAAGAGCGGCTAAGGCCGACAGGTCATTTTCACTTCATTCATTCATTCACACAACACAAAAAATGGGGACAGAAATGTTGCCCCTCCCCTCGAAATACCACCTGCATATATGCAGCTTTTAGCGCAGGTAAAATTGGACAGTGCACATATTTTTGTAGTCTACCTGCACCTAACCTGCACTGGTCCATGTACTGGATTTTATACAAATGATGTAGGTTTATGTGGATTGTTATTAGCTGCATTGACTATTACCACCTATAAAGTATAAAAGAAAAAATAGCAATGGTTCCTGAACAATTTTAGTATGATCCATACTTCCTGAATCCAGAGTGGTGCAGGTAAAATTTGTCTGGTGCAGGTAATTCTCAATGTTACCTACACCAGTGCAGGTATGCAGAATAATGTAATTCAAGCCCTGGCTGACTATGATGAAATTAAGTCACCCACAAACTTTTCTCCCTCCCCTTCAGTATAGATTGAGGTAAGTGAAAAAATTGCAAATTCCGCCCCCCCCCCCCTGCACAATGGACCATTCTGAACCACCCCAGTGCCAACATGCTACTACATTATAGCCTGGTACTCTTATCCAGCCGTATTCTAGCTCCCGAGTCTCTTTTGTCCTCTTCGTAAATATAAGATACAAGGCTATCTATATTAAAAGTGGTTAAAGTTTTAAACTGGTACAAACCCCAAAACAGGAAGTAGAATACTCCAGCAAACAGATTTCTGCAGCAAAATGGACCATTGCCCATTCACAACACAAATTAGGTCCAGGTTTAGATCTGGACCTGGACCCGATCCTCTGGACCTGGACCGTACATGAACCTGAATTTTCTGTACCGGTACTAGAGTACCCATCATTACTACATGCCAACAGAACCTAACTTCTCTACCAGACTCACTATGCTGGCTATCAATCTCTTAGGGATCTATAATTTTCCAGGGAAGTTAATATTAGTTATGCTACCAAAGGAGTTTGCAGACCTTAGCGTGGACTGATTCCCCTTGCTGATTTCCAGATCTTTTGCTTAATTCTGCTATTCCTTTTTCCCATAAGAAGGCCTGGTGGAGGCTAAAAAGAACCCCTTGCCAGTATTTGTGTTGCATTCAAAATGGACAATTTAACCTCTATCTAGCAAAATGTACCATCGACACGATTGTTTTGAATATCACCCATTCACAAGTTTTCACTTTAACAGGGACATGATGTGCATACCACAGTATATTATGGCAGATACAAATTGTAATGCCTGTACTGACTGCTGACTGTGGAAGTTATACACATAATTTAGTTGTGTGTGGAAATTATACACATACACATAATTAAAAACAACGCCTTATATTCAGACCTTTGGCAAAGGAAGGTATTCATTGTATAAAATGTGTCATCTAACTCAGGCTGTTGCTTCTTTATGTTTATTACTAGTAAGCTGTGTAATTAGTGTCTTCACCCCAGACCTTTTGAAAAAGTTATTTTTATTTTTTTCGACCCGTCCAATTTTTTTCTGGAAAAAATCCTAGAACTTAGAACAAAAAAGAAATTGTATATAAAAAATTGCCCTTTGTGAATGCCCCTCTTATCATTTATAAGTGTATCATGATTATACATTAATATTTCTAAAAGTTGGAACTTGAATCAGTATCTCATTATGTATTAGAAGGCCTAGGGAAAAATGTTGTGTTTCCTGATTCCCAGGTACCTACCCTAGAAAAACCTGTCAATCCTAGACCTTTTTTTGGTGGGCAGTGGAGTCACATAGTTTCGAATTTTTTATTCAGCCTGCTTCCTATTGAAGTAAAAACACTGCTTGTCCTGTACATGTATAAGGAAGGATAAATGTAATATCAATAACATGGTATGCACAAAATAACAGTTTGACATTGGAAGACAAGTGTCCTCATGCAATTCAGTTTACTTTGTTCAACTGTATTGTAATATGTCACACTGTTTTGGCCAGCCTTAAAAAAACCTAAGAAGAAAACAGACAGTCCCTACCTACCAACCCTACTTTTTTTCAGGACTGAATCAGGAAACACAACATTTTCCCCCTAGGCCTAAGAAAAAGCAAGGCTTGGAGCAATTTACTAAGTACTATTAGTAGGTTAAACCTGTCTTTCTGTAATTAAACAATAAGTAAAGAAATACAGGGTGTTGAGCTACATTAATAATTATGTCCCTTTTGTGCTATATGTCTTTTAGCAGTTAATATACATTTTGTTCTAAACAGCTAAAGAAAGTTATACTTTCATAACCATTTTTGTAATGTGTGTTAACACATTACATTCAAACTATTAACTTAGATTTTACACTAATAATGAATTAAATATTTATCTAATGTTTTTGAAATGTTGGCCACTCACACATTGTGTTTATTATCATGTTATGGCTGTAACTCAGATTCAGATTCTTTTAAAATCATGTGTATCATTCACATAGTAAAAGACCTAGTAGTCATTTACCACACTGCCATAAGAGTGAAAATTGTGATTTCTGTTATTTCCCATGAGCTAGCAGCATCTTCAAAGTTATATCTACAAACTACCATTTTGTCTGCTATCTAAGCTTAGAGTTCAGGTCTTTGACATTATTGCCTTGACCCATTGAATGATCATTTTGATATTAATTTCACTTGTACATGTTAAAGTCGGGCTGAAATTCTTGTCTTTATAATTCACAGGTACCAGACTCAACACATGGCCGAACTATTGGTGCATATGAGGAAAGCAGGCATACCGGGACCAGTCTCCTTGCCTTTGGGACCAAGGGCGATATGGAATACCCCGTGTTGTATTCTATTTATATCATGCCAACCTGAGCAAACTCAAGTTTATTGCTAAAAAGAACAAATGACGGGACAAGAAGCTGATGATCATGCAGCAGTCGATTACCTGTTTCTACATAGAGGAATTATTCAGTAACACCAGCCATGTCCTATTCTTTAATGCAGTGAGGCTTAAACAATATGTCTCATCGTCCTCATCGGTCCCTTGACCAGGGGTGGTCATGGGAGCACTTTGCTACTGAGCAAATGAACAATGAGTCTGTAAAAAGTTAAACTAGTAGTAGTAGAGGTGTACAGACAGCTTGTATATAGAAAGTTTTTTTTTGTTATTCTGCAGTGTGCTGTGTTTGTTATCATGTTATAATTGCTGTAACTCAGATTCAAATTCTTTTAAAATCATGTCTCTTTAGATGGAAGATATAGTACTAGTAGAGTACATTGAGTAGAAAATGTTGAGGTTGTATCTGTTTTGCATGTTAATTACAACTAACTTGTATTATACATGATGCAGAGAACTTTCTAATGTTCTGTGTTGTATTAGATATTCCATGTAACAGCCTTTGCATGTAAGGTAGCTATGGGGAAGGATGGATTAGTTGTATGTTTCAGATGCTCATCCAAAAATATTTAGGTATATGGGCAATTGCTGATGACTTTCAAAACACCAAAACACAGCGTTGGAGCTATTGAGCTTAAACTGTACAGTTGTACATGTATGAGGTCACTGTCAATGTCAGATACATGTGATGAGACCTAGTGCGAGTCTTCCTATGTAATCTTGACATAAGTACATGATGATGGAGAATAACAGGAATAGGAAATTGATTAAGAAGCTTTTATTTTGTTTTTATTTTGTATTAATATTCTGGGTAATCTGGATATTTCCATATCAGTTTATTACATAAATGTGTGCGCCTGTACATTCCACTAAAAGGCCAGAAGTTGTATGTGAATGAAGCTAACTGGAATTGGGATTGGGTCATTACTAGATCTGTACAGTGGCCTGGAAGATTTTTTACAAAGTATCAACTTTGTGAGTATTAGCTGTAAAGGGTTAGAAGATTTAGTGTTTGTCCAAAGTGCAATATTGTATTTGTCCAAAATCAATCAGTAGTTTCTTATATGTATACAAATAGATAAGTGCAAACACAAAGGATTATTACTATATCTAGTTGCATATAAAAGTTGTCGGTCGGTCTTATCCATTTGCGGGACTCTGTTTTGTCAAGCTTTATTTCATTGTAGTCAAGTCATCATGAAATAAATAGTGGACTTTGAAAAAGCAACATCTGCTTCATGAGTTTAAGTCCATAGTCTTTAGGACAGGGAAGCAGCCATAGTCAAGATTTCTTAGTAAAGGAGGAAACAGATGTTTTTGTTTTGACTTATCACAGTGATGTAAGGTTATATACAGCACTCAAAGAAAGGCTACCATATGCATAGTTTTGAAGTTGTCATGTTTTGGAAAAGTTATATTGACATTGCAAATTATGGTATCCCGCCTATAAAACAAACACGCTTTCTTTCACGTTTGGCTAGCATACAAATGTATATGTGTATTATTATTGTTATATAAATTGATTTCATACCTGAGGTAATGTTACGTTATTGAGATATCTATAATTTAACATATCTCCAAACATTAACTGCAAACGCCCAGAAAAAACTTCAGTGTATACAATTGAAAGCTAAGGACTTCCATTAAAAATGATAGCATCTACATCTGCGCTAGGGTAAGTAAAGTATTTTTTAAAAATATATTTGAGTGCACTGAAAAGACCTGAACAAATAAAATGCCACCATAAAATGTGCCGCGCTATGGAAACTTCTGCAGTACCGCTGAATGTTGCTAGGTTATATACTGAAGCTTTTACATATTATTCGTATGTTTTTTGTAAATATATTTATCAAAACACACTCTGAAAGCTATTTGACAAATGGAACATCAACATACGAATGTTTGCTAACTGCGCAGAGCATCATTGATGGATACAAGCTTTTTAACTCGACAGAAGACATCAATAAGCGCCACTGTGCTATGTAGTATATCGTATGGTCAAAATGAACAAAGATTAATTGCCTATATCTTCAGTTGCATCAAAGAAAGACCAAAACTGCTAAAGGCAGATATAGATCAGACCAATAGCCTACCGTGGTGAAAATTTCGTCGACAAATGCCGCTTCTTTTTCGTTTTATGAACGAAAACGCACTTCGGTCATGTGGGGTTCAGATTGAGCTAGAATTGTTTATGTCGAGCATAGCGGGCGGACAGCGCCCTCGCTTTACGCGAAAGTAGATCGTCTTGGTTTTTCATATCTCGCCAAAAATACGCCGGATTTCTTCCAAATTAAGTCGATATATCAATGAAATCTTACTTAGTTGCTGTATGAATTCCCATGTAGTTATCTTAATCGGTTATTGAGTTTTGAAGTTTGGAACATAGCGGTCGGAGCGCGCTCTCACTTTGCGCAAAACTAGAACGCGTCTTGGTCTTTCATATCTCTTCAAAGAAACGTCGGATTTCTTCCAAATTTGGTCGACATATCAATTCAATTTTACTTAGTTGCTGTATTAACTCCCATGTAATCATCTGAAATGATTATTGAATTTTGAACTGTTGAATTTTAGAAAATACTGGTAATCTATTTCTTGCACAACTTATAGCACGGTGTTCATAGATAAAAGTTCAAATTTCTCCTAATAAATTGAGTGAAATAACTCACAAAGGAAGTGATGATACCACAGAAATATCCTTAACAGAGTCATATGTCTATTTCACAATGTACATCCCTTATTCGACATAATTTTGTGATGTCGGACTTTGCGGGTTTAGTATGGTCAAAAATGAACAAAGATTGATGGCCTATATCGTCAGTTGCATCAAAGAAAGACCAAAACTGCTAAAGGTACATATAGATCAGACCAATAGCCTACCGTGGTGAAAATTTCGTCGACAAATACCGCTTCTTTTTCGTTTTATGAACGAAAACGCACTTCGGTCATGTGGGGTTCAGATTGAGCTAGAATTGTCTATGTCGAGCATAGCGGGCGGACAGCGCCCTCGCTTTACGCGAAAGTGGATCGTCTTGGTTTTTCATATCTCGCCAAAAATACGCCGGATTTCTTCCAAATTAAGTCAATATATTAATGAAATCTTACTTAGTTGCTGTATGAATTCCCATGTAGTTATCTTAATCGGTTATTGAGTTTTGAACCTTTGAAGTTTGGAACATAGCGGTCGGAGCGCGCTCTCACTTTGCGCAAAACTAGAACGGCTTGGTTTTTCATATCTCTCCAAGGAAACGCCGGATTTCTTCCAAATTTGGTCGATATATCAATAAAATCGTCCTTAGTTGCTGTATGAATTCCCATGTAGTTATCTTACTCGAGCTTTAAACCTTTGAAGTTTGGATCATAGCGGTCGGAACGCGCTCTCACTGTGCGCAAAACTAGAACGTCTTGGTTTTTCATATGTCTCCAAGGAAACGGGTTTGAACTGTTGTGTGGTCACGGAAAACAAGGGAAGATAAATGTACTAGGTATTTGCAAGCAGGATAACGAAAAACTTTTTAACAACAAAAATATACAAGTTATTACATACTAACGCATGCTTGATAGAAACGCATGGTTAGACATTGTTAATAGCACCTCGTATGAGGATGACCTGAACTGAACTGATTACATATTACGCTACATACTTTGGTTAAAGATGTATGTTTAAAATACCGCTCCCGTTTCGTTTCATGAAGACAAACGCACTTCCGTACAGGTGTATGTGGTTCGTTGGGACGTGGGTTTCTGGCTAGAACGTGTAGGACTTCATGTCTCCTATTAGAATCAGATTTCTTAAATTTGGCTGAAATGTTGATAAATGCTTGTGAAGTCGTTATGTCAATTGCTATGCTGAAATCATGGATCATTATCAAGTTACTTGGTAATATCATCGGTGTCGAACTCATGGCGCACGTTTTCCAAACCATGTCTACAAAACTCTACACTGATTGGGTTGGCATCCATCTGTCTCGGAAGATAATTGTAGGCAGACAGAGTGGGTTAGGTCTGCATGGCCTGCACTTCGGGTTTTTAAGGTGAAGGAGGGGTGTGCACTTCCTTCTCCACCCTCTCGTCTACTGGCGCACTAACATATTCACATACATAAACACATAACCAGTTCATTTATGCACCTTCACACTTGAGGTGGATACGGTTTCGGCGTAATCAAGTACATGTACTAGTCCAGGTTTAGGCTCAGATCCGAACCTGACCATGTCTGGTTGACATAGTATAAGACAGAAGTTCTTCGTGAGAAGATTCTTAAGTCAAACCAATTGTGATATAATTGAATGTTGCACAAAATTTTCCATTTGATTATACCAAACTCAGGAACGTATGGAATATATTGTCCTAAAACAGAACCAATATGATAGAGAGTCATATCATATTTGATCGAGGCAATAAGATCTAGATTTACTTTATTTATCCCCTTTCTGTCAAATCACCTACTAGGATGTCTAAATATAAATGTCGACATTTATACTTTGTTCAGTTTTGTCTAAATTTCAGAATTAGGTCAGGTAATTTGGTATCTACCAATGCTCCACACACATGTATACAAATATATTAACAAATATTATACAGATAAAGTCAATCAATGATGACAATAGGCCAATCCATCAATATCCACCCCAGAGTCTACTATATCAAAATGAATAAATAAAGAGGCTCTTTTTCTCACAACTCTTTCTTTATTTCACACCAACATTTCAGTGACCATCTTTCACCTTCCTCAGGACAATATTGGGCAGTATATGCACTGTAGCTATATACAGAAATGTAGATCTTGCTGCTTACAGATACAGTCACAAGCGTTTACAAATATACAGTGATTGCAGATGTACGGATTCAAGGATGCACATTTCTCAGACTCCGGCATCAAAATATGAACCTATGAATATGACACACTGCACAAAAAAGGCAATCGAAACAATAGAGTTAACAGGTGTCGTTTAGTTTTTTTTCTAAATGGCATATCAAACTATCACAAATACAGGTATATACAGTACTCCAATTGGAAAAGCAAACTCACATTACACTTAGTATCAGCAGGATACAAATTATTGTGCTAAATACAAGATTCACTGTACATTCACTACCAGTATATGCTTTATACAGTTTCATTAGCCTGAGTACCATTTTCTGTAGTGACTGCTGGCTCAGTACTTTCCCTTGCTAACCATCGTGGTTAGCAAGCGAAAGTACTGAGCCAGCAGTAACTACAGAGGATGGTACTCAGGCTACAGTTTTATAGAGACCTTGTCCTAAACATGTGTCACTCAGATGACTGGCATCAAAGAGAACAAAACAAACCAACACAATACAGTCTTATTCTATTATTTATTAGGACACCTATTTCTAACCAATCTACCTGACAATTTCATATTTGTCTATATGACCAGTAGTCTTCAGTCAGACCAAGGACATTGTAAACAACTGAAGCTGGTGTTTGACCACTCTATATAGACAGACAGCAGTGATTCATGATGAGCTTCATCTCCTGCTGTGTAATCTGATTCCCTACTTCTGCCAGTTCACATTTCCAGACATCGATGAACTGAAAAAAAGAAATACGTTTATGAAGGCAAGACATCCAGGTAAACAATACTCAAATACAATTCAATCTCTAGAACTTGATTAAATAACACATAATTACTCCTGATCCTGGACATTTCAAGTGACATCCATCACTCTTCTTCAGCATCGCTAGAATGAACTGACAGGACAATTCAATACAAAGAAAAAAAGAAGTGTTCTCAGTGATGTACTTCTGATTAAACAGTTGTAACATCCAGTCACCAATGGAGATGTGAAGGGCATTTATCTTGTTCTCAGATAGCTAAATTAAGTAATGAACCTGTACAATACATTACATGTATCTTACCTTAGCTAGCCTGGATACCAGACCCCAGCCTGATCTCAAAAAAATCTATCATAGATATTTTTTGAGATCGGGCTTGGGTCTGGTATCCAGAATATACCTTACCCTTCTCTAGACCAAAACAAATTTTACCTGTTTGGTACTTTACCTAGTGTCCAGCTTGATCAAGAAACCATGCATGCATTACCTGTACATTACTTACCGGGTATCCAGACCAAGAAGCTATGCATATGTTAGTATTGTTACATATACGGTACTTACATTTACGTGGTATACAGAGACAAACAAATCATACCGATACAATACTTAGTTGGTAACAGACCAACATGCCATACACGTGTTACCTGTTCAGTACTGAGATGGTATACAGACCAGCAAGCCATGCAAATATTACTTAACAATGTCAGGTCCCACCTTGGAGTACAACACTGCAACAATCTGTTGTGGGACATCAGCTATCTATACATTAACAATTCCAGCCATTGCCTGACCAAATTAACATAAGTCTATAATTATAATTATAAAGTGCTGTTTCATCTGCACTTGGCATATGCAGGGCTCTAAATACCACCTGCATGCAGGTTAGTGCAGGTGAAGTTGGAGCTATGCAGGTATTTCTGGTGTCTACCTGCACCTAACCTGCACTGGTCCATGTACTGGGTTTTATACATAAATGTCATATGATGTAGGTGTATATATATATAAAAAACCTGGGTTTGTTATCAGGCTGCATTGACTGTTACCATACATAAAGTATTTAAAAAATAGCATTAGTTCCTGAACCATTGAAGCAAGATCGGGTTTGTTATCAGGCTGCATTGTGCAGGCAAAATTTGTCTGGTGCAGGTAATTCTCAATGTTACCTGCACCAGTGCAGGTATGCAGTAAAAGGTATTTTGAGCCCTGGCATATGTAAAAATTTGTCTGGTGCAGGTAATTCTCAATGTTACCTGCACCAGTGCAGGTATGCAGTAAAAGGTATTTTGAGCCCTGGCATATGTAATGCTTCCTTCAGTCAATATTGACCATGGTAAATTAGATGCATCAATGTTTTGGATCAATGTTAATCACAGTTTGGATATTACCATAGGAGGGGCCAAGGTGGCCATGCAGTATAGCTGGCAGCTACAGTGACTATCAATGTCTTCTGTGCACTAGTAGAGATAAATACAAAAACAATTTATGCTGAAGTGGCCTTCTCTCTTAAACAGGAGGTGCTGCCCACCTCATTGCAATGCAAGATATCAATATTCAAGTACACTAGGATTTGAAGCCTGACCTACATGTATGTCAAGGACGTAGAGCTGTGTACAGGTACTAGTACACAGGTTTATAAGGTTATGTACTTATGTGGTTCGGATCTGAACATGTGCCTAAAAAGTTTGATCAACTATATGTAAGTTATAAAAATAGCCAACTGACTGTTATAGTAATGAACTGTCATCATTGTTTGATTCTTAATTTTCAACTGCAAGCTTATAACAATACAACCCACTACTGCATGTAGTTTGTTTAGGTACAGAACAGGTCCGGACCAGTACCTATGTAGACTATGTTACCGGTACAGTTCAGACTATTCAGGTACAGGTATCTAGGTACACAGCCCTA
>NC_049980.1:14103756-14117145 GCF_000003815.2 Branchiostoma floridae | reverse complement strand
TACAAAAGTCATTTCCAACCATTAAAAAAAAAAATTTCAACCATGATGTAAACCGTACAAAGCTGCTGCAAATATGAGGTAAATTGCAAAAAAAAAAAAAACATTCTAAATATACTATGCTAATGTTTCAGTATGCCAACATCAATTCCATGGACAAAGAAGATGTCAAAATTAGACTCAAATAACAAAAATAATTTCTATTGTTCTATATTCAATACTCAATATCTGGTCATTTGCCTAACCTTCCTGGCCACTTAGATTTCATAATGAAGACCAATTTTTTGGCCAAAATGGGTTCCCATAGGATGTAATCTACATATGAACATGGCCTTAGTTCAGTTTCTAGAGGTGGCCTACACTAGCGTTGCATTGACTTGAGCAACACCAAATAATATAAAATAGAAAGATGGAACCACAATGAGTTGCACTTTCAAACTGGTACAGTAGACTAATGTGGCACACTGATGTGCTAGTCGCTACATTGCTTTGAACCCAACTTCATGTTGCTGCTGACACTGACATGGCTGATCTATCATTTTAAGTTTGAGCCATTCCACAATTTAAACACACTGTTCAGAATTTCTTGCAAGTTTTGAGGACAGATAAATGTAATAGTGAAGAGGGGGAGGGGGAGATAGAATTTAAGAAATAAAGAGAGATACAGAGTATGCAGTATTGTATTTCATTTATGTCATGTATTATACAGTATATGATTACTGTTAATTTGAAGGGCTCCCTTGGAAATCAGCTTCTCGAAAACTGAAGAGATGACCCTACAAGATAAATACATGTATATGCCATAAATTACTAGTAGTAGTGGTACTACTCTGTGTGGTGGACTCTTTAACATGACCGAGGTGTCTCTCTCTTCAAACACTCGGCCACCATTTAAGTTTTAACATCGGATTCCTATCATGATCAAAGGGATGTACCACAGTTACATGTAGGTACCAGTTTCCACCTAAGTGAAGTGAGAAAAGTAATGTCTAGTGCCTTTCCAATGGGCACAATATCAGTGGCATGTCACTCATGATGTCATGGGGATTCAAACCCAGGACCTCTGGGTTCTGGGTCAAACATCCTAAGTAGTAATTGTTATGCCAATATGACACCAAGGTCAGGTTGACACCACAGTTCATAGGATCAGGTTCAAGTCCGGACCTACTATAGTAGTACAGTAGCGCCATATCATATTTTGGAGAGCAAGACATGTGTACTAGTATGTGTAGAGGTCTCTGTGTTGCAAGTTACCATCTGTATTATGTGTATGTTCAAATTGTACAATGGAAGAACATTTAAGTTATTTTCATTATCAACAACTAATAGGCAGATAGAAAACGAAGGCGTAACATTCATCGGTGAATTTTGTTTCATCATACTTCCTTTTTTCTCCTTTGGCATGGCTGGGTGACTGTTTAATATTAGCGAACTCAGCAAACTATCTCCCTTAAATTTAAAAGACAGAATAAGACGAATAACTGATCTCTTTCCTGTCAGTTTGTCCTGCCCGGTGATACAAGAATTTTGTGACAGTCCAGGGCTCGAAATACTGGGTGCATGTGCACCCAGGTGCACCCAAAATTGGAGCTGTGCACCCAAATACATTTGTATTTCTTAGGTTCATGTATGTAAAGATATCAAAGTATACATCATATTCTTGAAATCTAAGTGTTAGAAAGATAATAAAAATGTCTGTCATGGTACTTGTTTAAGAATTTGATAGCTTGTAACTAAGTTTTATTATTAGGTTATTACTTAAATTCAACTGGTGCACCCAAAATTTTTTTGGTGCACCCAATTTTTTAAGCTGGGTGCACTAGTGCACCTAATCCCAAAAATGAATTTCGAGCCCTGCAATCCCTGTACTGATACCCACCTAATTAACCTTGAGAATAATAGAAAGGGTACTGTTTTCAACTGGCGCTTGATTTTGGTAATGGCGCAGTCACATTTGTTGTAGGCCATTGTGCAATTTCAATGCCGTAGAATTTTCAACGGAACAGTCATGGTGCTCCAACGACCCATGCAGAGGTCAAGGGGTACATACAGTGTAGGTGTGGAGCGGTGAAAATTTTCATGCAGGCTATGACAGAAACAACAGCTGACAAGGATCTAACAATCATTCTGGACATCCTTTGCTATCGGTAGCAAGATAGCAGCATTATTTTCACAACAGCCCTCTCTATCCCTGACCTAGCATGTGTCAAGATAGGACCATTTTGAGTGCACAGTCAGCATCATGTAGTCTTCTTTTTGTTCCATAGAAATTCATCAGAGAACTAGGGGATATGCTCTTCCTGCTACTAGAGTTAATCACTAACTATCACCGGAAGTGGGTACCCAGTGGACATTGAAACTAGCCCATCGCTTGCTGCCTTGTCTTGATACGAAATGTGTACTACACACAGTTAGATCTGCTCTTCGTATTGCAGAAATCAAATATCATCCCTGAGTCATCACAATAGTGTTTCCCTTTGTTTGTTTGTTCCAGCTTTGTTGGAGAATCGCAGAACAAATCTTACTGTTACCCAATTTGTGTGCGCTTTGCCGGTGCAGAACCAACATCCCACCACAAGGCAAAACACTGCGATTATGAAACTAAATTTTTTGAAGGTAAATTGTGCATTGTTTTGGGAAATATTTACAATTTTTATGGAGAGTTGCAGTAGGGCCTCACTACATAGGAGGGCTGAATCTGCAGCTGGTACACCAAAATGGCAGACTTCACTTGCGATATGGTGGCCGTTTAGTTGCTAGGGGGAGGATTATGTGACTGAAAAAGCCCTATAAAATGGGGAGGTTGCTAGTACCTGCCGAGGTAGCCTGCACTGCCTAGCCTAGCCCATCTTTTCTTGGAACCCCCTAAAGCACTACTTAGCCATATGCATAAACTGGGAAAATATCTCAATATGTGGACCAGAGAGCCAAGCAAATATCTAACTTCAGTGCCTTAACTTACTTACTTGTTACTTGAAAAGGTCTCCTCAGCATTTTGAGTGGCCTGCATCAAGAAGTCTACTAAATTAAACTGAATATTGAAGCATGCAAGACAAATTTTGTCAAATACCTCGTTATAACTGGTCTGGTTACTCTGATCCCGGTAGAACAAAGGAACATTTTAGCCATGGTCTGAAAACCGCCTTACTAGTAGTATACTTTACCTTTGGACAAAGAACCTTCTTTCCAGGGAAGTCCGTTCGACTGCCGACCGGATAACGCCAGGGATGGACGCCAGGCTGGATACCGGGCTATCGCTACGAAAAGGCCGCCATTTTGATCATGCTGATCAGCTGGTAATTGTACGCCGAGATTTTCTGGTTACCGCTGTGAATCTACCTCGTGCCACAAGCAACTATCAAAACTATGGCTCCTATCAGTATCAATGTGGTGTTATCTTCACAGATGCTAACCATAATCTTTTGAAAAATTATATAAACGACCGTTGTACGGGTACTTGCTTTTACATCGCACATAAGGCTACATCTAGCCTGGTATCCAGCCATATTGTAGCTCTCAAGTCTCGCCTGCCATTTGCGGAGAGAACAGAAGAGACTCGGGACAGTGCTCGGGAGCTATGATACGGAGAGAACAGGAGCTATATACGGCTGGATACCGGGCTATCGCTACGAAAAGGCCGCCATTTTGATCATGCTGATCAGCTGGTCTGCTCGACTCCCATCACGCATTGCGCGGCATTGCGCGGCAGCTCCCTCTTAGTCTACCAACGACAACTCTCGTTAATGACAGCGATCTGGAACATTGGATCGTAATCTATACCCGACACTATCGCCTAATAATTTCCCATTTTTAACGACAAGAAACGCTAATGACAACAGTATCGGGTGGAAGAACCCTCCACACTTACTGAAATGAGTAGGACGTTTCCAGTTGTGATTGAATCAATGCATTCCGGTTTGACAGGCTAAGGAGGTCCAATACCATCCTTGGTAACCCATGGTTCTCCTATTGGATCAGTTACTCATCAGTTGCCTCAATCATGATGTTTTGTAGGTTACGGAGAAGAGATGCTATTCCAGTCCTATTCATGTAACCTGTAGTGTGCGGGCCATGTTACCTGGTGACCGTTAGTTCAGCGCCTTGACGTGACCTGTGGCCTTGCCCTGAACAAACTTGATAGAGAAAGCAGGTCGGATTCAGGAGCATATTGCCCAATTGAGGCACTATCGTCGCTGTTAGGGAAAACAGAGAATGCACAAGAGACAGGTCAAGCATACAGTGAGTAAAGTGGCAAGATATCAAGCGCTAGAAATAGTTGCTCAACTTTTCACTAAAATTTAACTGGTTCAATTTGCACGAAGGCGGAGACTTACAGCCAATCAGACTGGTCTTTGGAGAATACCACCGCCAGCCGTAAACACCGATGAACCCTGTTGCTGGGTATAAACTCCTGAACATAGTTTCTCTTCACAAGCCTTGAAGAGTAAATGAAGCGCATATATTCTCCTTACATTACTCCCTATGAACACCAATGAAGGATTGTGTTAAATCAAGTTTGTATCGACGGAAATAAAGCCTCCCAGTGGTGTTTTATCACTTTGCCAGTAGATAAAAGTGTACTCCTCCTTCTTTACACTTTGATAGCTCTAAGGGATTTAGCCAACCGTAAACGCTTCAAATGGCGCCGCATTGGATGCCTGATGTGACGCGAGTAGAAGATAAATGGGGCATCTTGTCAGCTTCAGCCTTTTGCAGTGTTTAGTACGTGCTAGTCTTGATAGTTCAGACTACGTACGGTCATTTATCACACTATCACTATCAATGATCTCCATGTACTGGTCTGGCATTAACAAAGCCTGAACATGTGCTATTCTATTCATCACATATACATATAGCATTTGGAGGTCAATGTTAAAATCATGAATGTATGGCAAGCTTGTTACATCTATATAAACAATCAAGAATTACTTGTTAGTCACAAATGTCAGAGATCTTACATATCGTTCATAATGACTGTACGTCATGTGGAGTACGGGGGGGGGGTGCGTTTTGGATTGTTTAAACTTATACCGAGCATATGATTACCATGTGGGGTTGGTGAAGTGGAAGAAATAGGAATCTAACAAGGCGTACAGAAATCGCTTACAGAACATTTGGTTTACATGGACTTGAATTAGTGAAAAGATAAAGATCGTCATTTGACAGCAAGGTTACTTATCAAGTATGAAGAAAATACTTTGTAGCAAAATGAGGAATGTAGTGTTCACTCCAAAAAGAGCGTAATTGTTGCTAGTAATACACTTTTGAAGACATGTGAAGTGATGTAAGATTTGTTACGTTTACATGTGATTAAGCCGAATCAGTCTTTACCGTAGTGAGTTCCAGCAACTTTATTCAAACCCCAAGGGAACAGCCAGAGGGTGGATGCACCTTAGCGTGGGATGCAATTATCAGGTGAATTTATTTGATGTAACATGTGCGTGCGCAAGTCTTTGATGACGACCCACGCATTTAAGACATGCAAGACTCAAAACTTATGTGAGTAACTAGAGTTCGGCGACCTCATACTTCCATCAGATATTTAGAGCTTTTGTAAATTTCATGCAAATGACTTGCCTTTTTTCATGATTTATGCATGGTGATGTTCATCACTGATGTCCCAAGTTTAAAATTCCCATCATTAATCATTAAGCGGTTTTGCAATTTTCGCATATATTATGCAAATCAGTTCCTCATTAGCATATTTGGTATCTGCTTTTGTTCCATCTATCATTATTTACACTTGTTACATTTATTGGTCCAGTTATTGAAAACAATGAAACTATGCAATTTTCACACTTATTATGCGAATTAAGTCCTAACTTGAATAACATGTATATCATTATGAACATCTTTGCCTATTGTAAGCTACACGCATGACTAAAACGATGCAAATCCGTCACTCCTTTGTGCAGTTGTCCTCTTTGGAATGTCTTGACAAAAATGCCCCTGCAGTTCCAAATAAATATTAGGGGGCTGAAACTTGCCCCACTTTGCCATGACGCTGAAAGCTATCTATTACTAAAATGTTAAGACCACATCGTGTCCAGGACAAGTGATGCAATGCTATGATAGATTATTGTCATTAATTCGCAAATGTACTCCTATTGTACATAATTAGTATTTTATTTTGTGCAACATTGTCTAAGATACCTACATACCAAAAATGCCCCTGCTATCCCAAAACTGTTTGCTAGGGGTCAAAGTTGTGTCACATATTCCCGAACACAAAAGTTATTTAATACTCAAAATTCGTGATCATAGCTTGTTCAGAGCATGAGATAGCAAAACCGGAAGTTGCGCTGCGGTACCAATGGAAGCCGCTAGGGGCCCAAAATCTAATCATTTAAGCTTTCTTCACGCCCTACCAAGAAACCAATCAATCAAGCCATTTTTAGTTATCTTGTTGATAGACAGACACACACAAACATACAAATGCTAGTGAAAATATAGCTTTCGTGAATATTTCCTGAGGTGATAAATAAAAATCTGAGGTACACACTCATATCAGGGACACATCTGAGACCAGGCTGCGTGTATAGTAATAACTTGGTAGCGATGGTATGGATCGCCTCCCATACTCTGAAAGTCGAGGGGTATCTTCTGACGGTCAAGAAATTCTTCATAAACAATTCATGTCAGTATCGGGCTAGCCAAGAATGTATTCATGCCGCCAGTTATGCTCAAATATGAGCAGATATCATTGGACAAGACAGAATGTCTCCCAAGTACTCTTCCAATATAGCCCTCCGGGTTGGTTCTGTTAATTGTCTCCAATAACTTGATTTTCGGTGATCTATTTGAGATCATCCCCTCGTGACATTGTCCAAGGAATGATTTATGAGGGGCGGGCAGCCAAATATCTGCTGCCGTTATCTTAAGAATTGCCGAGCCCTGTCGAATCAATGAGCAGGCTTCCCGGTCGGTGAACTTTTGGTAAGGCATGGATGGAGAATGGCACAGTAGGGGAGAGGTTTTCTCTCCAGGGTGTCCCTCCCCAATTAATCATATTGTAGTCCCTATACATATTTATATGATGGGCTAGGCACCTGCATGTTAATATGATGGACATCTGCCCGCGCATTAATGTTCTCCTGATATCGAAATAGAAAAAAAAACACGAATTTTTTTCACCTCCGGAGATGGGCAACATTACAAGAAAATGGGAAAATACAAATAGGTCGTATTTTATCCTTGATTGCACTTCTATTAGTGACACTAATGAGGTAGCCATAAGTGTGGTTCCAGAAGTTCGGTATTTGTAGAAGCGTTAATGTGGAATCCTTAACTGGACAATCATGTAACTAGTTATGGTGATACTGGGTTACTTGTCCAAGTTATTTGTCCACTTGTTGAATACAGTAATAAAAGACTCGCTCTCTGTGACATCGTGTTTTGTGGTTGAAACTCATGTCACAAAGTTTATTATCTCTGTTTTGACAATTTTGGCATCTTGATTTTTTGCGCTCGCCCATTACTTTTCGAGTCTGCAGAGGATACCACCTATAGATTTAACTTGCTGTGGCTTTATGTCAACACTTTCAATTGCCACTGATTCTTTCTATCAACTTTCGCGACTGCGAAAGTTTGAAACTAGCAATAGCTTGAAGATTTCTCCTCTAATAACGGAACGTCTTGGCGACTGCACACACAACTCCCGGTTGGCAATATATCACCTTGGGGAAATGAACCCGATGATATTTAAGCCGCCGAGGGAAAATGAAAAATCGCCCCACGAGAAATCGCATCGGGTGAGTGGCTGTGATCTCGGAGTTTCAGACACAAGCATGACGCGGAACGAGAATGATAAGGTCATGGAACTATCCAGAACGTTCTGTCATCCACGGAGCCCATCCAAATCCCCTACTTAGTCTCCAGATTCGTATATATGACAGTGTATGTGTGTGTGTGGGGGTGGGGGTGGGGGTGGTGGGGGTCATAACTTCACCAGATTTGCACTATATAATACGGTGGTAAACCGCAATCTAATGTACGTTCCACTAGACAGCGATTGTGTAAAGACTGTACAAAAAGTCATGATTAAATATTTTATTCATAATTAGAATATGATGCAAGATATAAAAGTATGACTTGGAAGACAATCAAACACACAGAAAAATCGTTCTTTACCTATGAAATTCACTTTGCTATCACTGAGTTAAATCTTTGTCCGCTAAAGCAGCCACATCGCGATGGAAGCATCTAGTGGACAGCTAAACGTTACTTTGTTTCTTTTATTCAATTGACAAAACGTTTCGATATGTGCACACAGTATTGATAAGCATCATTTTAGAACGTGACACGGGAAACACTGATACATGTACCTCGTCTATATTCTGCCATCAGTCGGAAAGGCCACCTGCCTATGACTGAAACTAGAAATGTAAATGTACTCTTTTGTAACACTCTATAAACTGTTATCTAACTTTCTAGCGTTAATCAGATTCTGGCTGCAAGCCAAGGAGACATATGACTGCAGTGTCCTTGTACGGGCTTAAGGCATGAGTACGGCGATGCACATACAGCTACCATCAGGGAATGTCACGCCCTGTAACCTAGGCCCTGATGGAGTAGGCCAAACAACGCATTAATAACATAAATGTAGATAGAGTCAATCTAGGAAGATACCGGGAGGTCATCTGAAATGGCACGTGCCTCCGGTCTATATGTCTGTAAATCATCAGCAACATTAGGTCCCTGTCACACGTAGCCAGCCATAGCTAACCTTCTTGGGTTGGAAGGTGGTCGGCTAGGTTGCCTACTATTATTTCAAAACCGTCCGTAACAGTCGACTATGAAGTTTGACATATTAAACTCTGGGATGTTGTCATATTCTTCTTAGATGCAAAAAGTAGAGTAAACTGACGGCTAGAACAGTAAGGATCTCCTACTCTCGACTGAATTTGGTTGGGGAGCTAGGAGGGCCCTAGGAGCAAAGTCGTGAGAAGGCGCTGAATGCGTGACAGGGTCTTTACGGAGGCTACTACCAGGCTGATGCTCCTATGATCAAAATTGAAAAATTGCGAAATAAAGTCAACTGTGAGGGTTGTGCATGATCCTGGTGGATGAAGACATTAATGACACATCCTATGAATCTGGTGGTTTTGTTCCGCGACCTCTAAACTGAATCCAATTTTCCGGGGACATGTTACAATCACAGTCAGCTATTCTCGGCAGCGAAAAGTTTGACACAAAGTACCAGTGAGGCAGACATTTCCTCCCAAATCATCAAACAGTGGGCGAACTTTCGGTGGTTAATGGAATGCCAGACAATCTATTTTTTTTTTTGCCCGTGGAGCGTGCCGCGATTCTTGATTTCAACAAGTGCATGTGGGAACGGAAGCCATGTGGGAGACATATTTCCATACTTGTATAAGTACTCCCAGAAACGTTTATGGTCTATTTGATTTGCAGATAATCCTGATTCTAAAGGTCAGAAGTCTATAACGTGTTTCAGTTATGTTGAGATTTGCTGGCAGATTTCCAAGTTATAAAGCTCTTGTACAACGTTTGTACGTGTGTGATGTATGCTTAATCATGTCCCCTTTCCGATGGCATCGTGTATAAGGAGATTCATCGTTCTAAGCATTCATGCGCAGTGAAATGCATTGTGGGAAATATCAAAGATGAAGACCTCTAAATTGTAACATGGAGCTCTATGATTGTACACAGTTCTTCTCTTCGACCATGTTTGATACATGCACAGGAAAACATTTGCATAACAGTGTCGTACGTATTTTCTCTGAGGAATATTCATCTTTGATACATTACCCATGATACATTTCGCTGTGCATGTGTATTTAGAACCGTGAACTTCCTCATTCTACTGAAAATGTGAAATTGAAAGTCATATTTGTCTTTGTTTTTTTGTTGTAACTGAGTCAAACGGTTTTGGATACTGATATGATACATGTAGTAACAGCATAGAGTTTGACCTATCGAGGCTCTATAACACGGGCCCAGTCAGCATCAATCTCAGACGTCCTTGCGCTGAATCGCCACTAAAGCGAAATGCGTTCTTATTAAATCGGCCTGAGAAGTAATTGAATTTATGGGTGTAATTATAAGTGGTGCCTCTGAGGTAAGGGCACATGAAAATTAAGCTAGCCCTGTGTATTGATGGCTGTGATAGTCTGTCATTTTGCCGTCAGCTCTTTCAGTCAGGCCATGTTGCTTTGATTGTATGTCCAATGTGAACCCCAAAACTGAAACGATCGTGCGAATAAAAAAAGTTTGGCCAAGAAAAAATGTTGCATTCACTATGATATCTATCAAAGTGGCCTGGTCGGTTGAACAAACGACCAAACAGAGAATACCGAACAACAGATTCGTTATTTCACATCTTCTTCTTTGACGTTGACATGCTTTCCGATATTTCTTATCCACGGCATATATTTGCTCCTTTTGCAGCTGCTTTTTACGATTCAAAGCACGAAGGAAATTTTTCTTTGAAACGGCCGAAAACTGATGGGCGCGCGGATAGCATCCAAATAATGAAATCAACATGGCCTCAGTAAGGTTTGACCGGGTTACCTGGTGATGGTCTGATGAAGATGTACATACTGTAGAGAGAATTATCTAGCAAACACCTTCTCGTGGTTGCATTATGATATTTCTGTTACTGTATCTTGCCCGAAGGCTAACTGTAAGTATTACAGGAAAAGAATGGGTAAACAATAAAGCGTGTGACTTTTTGGACTTGAATTTTCTGTACCGGTACCCACCCCTAACGAGCAGTATTTAGAAGTTATGTAAAGCGTTAACGTTAACCTTCAAACACTGACACTGTATGAAAGCTATGCTGCTGTAATAACATATACCACGTCATTACCTGGTCCATGCATTCCTGCTACCCATAGTTCTCACTGAGACTACCTGGCTCAAATATCACGGAAGCGATATCATACAGCTGTGCTCCTGGATATATCAGATATGATTAGAATGAACATGCGAACCAATTGTGACCTTTGACCAGGAGTACTTAATATGGGTCGGCCTAGATGATTGAACCTGATGTAGACGATTTGATAACTCCCATCTGTAAAGGCACGGCTAATAGAGTCATGTCTAAAGGCATAGTGTCAAGGTCTTCCACACTAAAGCTGCAATGTAATTCTTATCCTGTTCCAGTACTCTATCAGCTTTGCTCACGTACATTACGTATGAATTATATACATACATCAAAAGGAGCACAGATATTCATAAACTCAGAGGGTTGTTGTTACCCACTCTTTCACTTGTGTTCCAAAATATGTTTGTATTTCAATATGAAACATCATACGAAGGCAAATAAGTTGTGTATGGAACATACAGTTAACGCTTGGTAGTCAGAGAAGAAAGGCGAACCTTCTAAGGTGCCCCAAGAGTCACCATATCGACTAGTATAACGCCATAAACGTAAGACCTAACAAGCCGTCTAGAGCTGCAGAAACCCCACCATGCCGAAAGCACGCTATAAAGGAAAATCGGCAAATGGCCAGTAGCTATAGCCACTGTGGCGTTTCATCTTCTCACGTAGCAACTTTTTAGGCCCTTCCTTTCAACCTGACTGCATGTTTACACTCCACTTGAAGTAATCGTGCTATGCTTCTCGCGTTCAACAGACATTGACGGACAGCATATCTTTGTAACTTCAACTCAAATGCCATTCGGGTACCACATCCAGTAAGGCTTTATTTTACGGTTTCACGTTGAAACACTCCGATGTTTACACCCTGCAAATAAAACGCAATGTTCGGTCTTCAAGTTAATCTTGTTGTAAATATGGATTCGTTATTCATTACGTTCAGTTACAGGTATTATGCGCTGCGCTATATTGATACCGCATTTTCAGTTCGTGTTATTCAATAGGACGAAGTACTATTGGGAAAATTTCAAAAGATATATCGGCCGAAGAACAGTCATTCTCCGTACGTAATCCTCATATAACTCAAAGATTGATTCAATGACGGTTTTATGGATTTCAATACCATACGAGTTCGTGCAATGGGACTAGAAGTTGTAGACCCAGAAAGGTCATATATAACATCTGGATACAATTTGCACGCAACGTATCAGACACGCGCAGTGGGGCGTACCGAATAATTCTCAACATGAGTTCTGTTCCTAACCTGTGACCTATACCGTGAGCCACATGAAAGATTGTTCAAATTGGTTGGTGAAGTTGTACGTCTTGATCCACACCGCAGAGACCATGTTCCGGTTGAACTTTACAATTTCTAATGATATCTTGGGCTGATCGTTAAAAATACCACATGTTCAAACAAGCAATCCATCCGAGTACGCCTGATCACTGTGCAGCTAAGTTGCACGAACCATGTCAACTTACTTTGTGTAACTGCAAACCTCACTGAAGTTTTGGAATAAGTTTGACTTGATCCACAAGCACTGGAGAGGAACTTCATCAGATTGTCACGCACCGCTGCTGAAGTTAAACCACAACACGATCCATATCATAAACCTGGCTGTTCGCCAAATAGCTTATCGACTTTTAATAGTCTGTCGTGAAAAGATACTGGATTAAACGTATGACGTCCGTAACGTATCTATGTTATCTACTACCTGCTCTGTCACCTAATACTATCCGGTTGCAGTATCTTCACCGAGAAGGTCATATTTTTCGGTGTCGTTGTGTGTTTGTTTGTGAACATCATAACTCGAGAAGCTTATGTATAGCTTATATTACATGCAAAAACCATGTAAATGGATCCTTATGCTATTTGGTTGGTAGGTTCGGGCAAGAATATGAAGTTCAGGTACACTATGGGATTATCAGCGGCTTTTTGCGGTACTGCAGCGGAACTTCCGATTTTGCAACCATACATCGTATTCTGGACATGCTATAGTCGTTATTGATTTTTGAATGGTAAAAACGTTGTTGGGGCAGAGTGTAATTGTAACAGTTCTTTATTTTCTACGGGTTATCCCTTGGGTAGGGCATATATTTTCACTATGACAAAACTGGTACATAATCAAGAATATCTCTCGATACAGACAAGGTGACAACGTTAGACCTTCCCTACCAAAGGTACTAGGTATTTTACATCACAGATACAGGTACTACCCTCTAGGCATAACGGTTATTCGGTCCATTTGATAAAAGAACAAACTGGCTAGATAGTCGACGAATAGTAAACATACATGTTTGTATAACTATGGTTCGCTCGCTTCTTAAAAACATTTTAGCACATGTACCGTTACACATCTGATGCCAATTTTTCGTCAGCAGCAGTTTTATTGAAATAAATTACAGGTGCTGACACATGTCATCAATTAACAACGTACCTACCATGGCATCAATAAATCCTCATCACCGCCACTGTACTCACTGTAACAAAGACTCGTGCTTTAGCAAACCACTCCTCTGCTTTAGCTTTTGCAAGAATTATAGTG
>NC_049980.1:14057198-14103656 GCF_000003815.2 Branchiostoma floridae | reverse complement strand
CATCCGCATTATCCTTGATATATATCACTAACAGGTAAGGCTTATTCTGGACTTCAGTATCTATTCTAATGACAAATTGTGCTCTTACCTAGTTTGTATTATGTGAGTTGTCGTAGCCTCTACCAGGCTTCGTGGTTTGGTGGTCTAATTGTAGAAATTGGTCAAATAGAGTAAGGTAAAGGTAGAGGCTAAGTTGTCGGTCTGTCACATCATAAGACCTAATGGAATCTGCTTAGGCACCAAATCTCCCAAATCTGTTGTACTGCAAAGAATTGTGAATAACATATTTTACTATGTGTCATCACATCTAGACCCTGCCACGACAAAACGTATAAAAACATGAAGTACTGAGTCGCCTTACCTAAAAACCATCACCTTCCTTCTCGGTACTAACCTAGAGTAGGGTTCCGCTCTACAACCATCATTCGTGTGGCTTACCATGACTAGAGAGATGTCGCTCCGGCGGCGCGCACGGGAAAGAAGTGGAGATCTAAGTACCGTTACTGTGGCTCATTACCATACATATCTCTCAGATACAGCGTTAAGTGATCTGAAACGTCTATTGATCCTTGTCAGGTGACCTCCAGTAATTCTGGGAGAATTACGTACTTTATGTGTGGGTGAGCTCCTGGGATGTGCCAGAATGTGCCATCGTGTGGGTTGATGGAACACTTTATAGGAGTTTTTCTCCGATTCGACAAAGCTCTGATATCTGCTTATGAAACCCAGTACCGCAAGATGGACCACCTGGAAAACGCTAACATCGCCTGACTAAAGTTCCCTTAGTACCCGAATGATTGCACGTCCAAGGCAAGGAAAAATATTTCAGAACACGTTCATGTCAAAGGCATAACCTCAGCTTCAGCAACACAGACTCTAAGAATAGAATTCAAGTAACTGCACATTTTGGCGCCCAATGAAGTACATGTACTGATGAGTGCTACAAAAATATCATCAGTGAACCGACAACTGCACCCAGACAGAATTCGAATTCACATAAAAACATTGTTGATCTACAGCCTTGCTTCACTTTTATTCATTAAAAAATACGGGATAGCTGTGTCTTGTGGGTGTTAATGTGCCTTTAAAAGACTAAGCCTGATAAATGTCAGGGTAGTATTTCATTGTGGAATATTGTTGCATCGTATTATCGACAGCAAGACAGTTAAGTTTGGGAGGACGCTGTTTCTAGCATGACGGTGACCTTAAAAAAGCCAGAGCGCCCTCAATAAGCGCTCATATCTTGGATCGCATAGATCCCCCTTGATCACTACGTGGTCGCTCTGTGATCACCATCAACTCAGCGATTGTTCTAAACTGGTCAAACACTCCCTCAGTGGTTGCTGACGGATGCGACCCAACGATTGTTCAAACAAACATTATTCATAAATAAATGTAGTTTGATTTTTTATAATTTTGTTGCCAAATTGATTGAGTTGTATTTGAACTTAGAAAAAAATAGCACTTTGTATGATCTTCATCTGTAAATTTAGATTGTTGACGTTTTAGTTTTACAATATTCTTCGTTATGATGGAAACTTGACATGATCAAAATTTTCAAACAAGACACATGTTAGATTCAGGGTAAAACAATACGCTGAATATATATATATATACTACCTGGGACACACGGTCTTCAAGAGCTCAGCGATTGCCACGCCTGAATGTTTCCGTAGATCTGCATTAGATTTGCTGACGCTTGCATTTATGGTCACTGGAGGAGTGTCCGTACGGTCCATTGAGCAGTTCCACTTAAAGTCCTTTTTGGAAGGTTTATGATTTATAGCGACCACTGAGTGAGTACTACAACTGCTCTCCTTCTGGACATTTGCACTATTTTATATACGATCACGTTATTCACTGTGAAAAGAAATGGTACACATATCCTGTTTCAACAGCCACTGTTAGGTCATTGATGTGAACATCCTGGGCCGCAGCGTACATCCAATGACCTGCGGAAAAGTGAGATAATGCATTCTCTCTCGGTTGAGTAAAACACAACGACGTTCTATCCGACATCCACGCGATGGACAATGTAAATGTGTTGATATTGACAGACGGGAATCGAGCGTGTGCACTCATTCTTCCTTGAAATGCCCCACAGAATGAACGAGTTAATACAGGCTTTGGAGGCTGTCGATTCCTACTATTTCACAAATCCGTGAACGGCAGCGACACATGGCTGCACACGGACAAATCGATGTCTGTATTTGATTCTGGCATCCGTCAATGTGTTGGGCAAAATATGGGGAGAGTCGAGGACAATCGTTGGTGGCAGTTGGATTCAGAAAGCCGATACATCCGGGCTCACAGGCAAATGGGGAGGTCACCAGTGATATTGCATTGGGGAGAAAGGGTCAAAGGCTCTTCCCCAGCAATACGATTAATTACAACGCCGTAGTCGGATATGATATTGCATGTAAATGAACGTGTCAGCGTAAACCCCAAATGGAGGCCAGAAAGCATTTCAGTCCTTCTACATGGGTCCTAGTGGCGTTCTGCGGTACCGCAGCGGAATGTCTGGTTTTGATATCTCGTGTTCTGGACATGTTGTGGTCATGGGTTTTGAGTGGTAGATAGTCGTCCTTTGCTTAACATGCAATAGTCACCCAGCACAACTTATGTTATGTTTTACCACCCCGTTTTCGGCAAGTACAGTCCACACAGACCTGTACCCCGTGATTTTCTATGAGACAGCTCAGTGCAAGCGCGTAAGCTAGGCCAAGAGACAAATTCTGGGCAGTGACATAGGTTAGTGGGTAATATAGATGAATATGCTAGGAGATGGCGGTGAACGTTGGTTTGAAAGCCTGTGGGTTATATTCGGAATAATGCTTGTTAGGGAGTTTTTGAATTCGTGAATTCGAATTTGTTGCTGTAAGGATGAGACTGGTATTTTGACTGTGAGCTAGAGGAAAATCAAATGATACATTAAAAAGCTCTCAATATTGGAAGAGGTACTTCAATATTGGGAGAATGTCGATGACCATGGAACTATCTGTCGAAGAGGACCAGGACGCAAGATTTCGTCTGCGTGAGAGAGACGACGCAGGTTTTTAGCAATTTGCATTCCCTGAACAGGTTCTATTGTAAAGTGAAGTATCTCCTGTCACCCCTACCCCGTCATTTAACTATCCTTACCCGCAGTCCCATTTGGCTAGGTTTCCTGCTCATATGACCTTCTGTATTCTTCTTTTCTTTGAACCCTCCTCCCATTTTATTGATTCCTTGGGCACGCCATTTATCTTAAGACGGTCAGCCGCCTAATAAGTTTCCATGTTTGGAAAGACTATCTTTCCAGCCAGCGTACAGGACTGAGGTAGAGACTGTCACTCAGAGACAGGTTAAGCCCACAAATTCTGGGCCTTCACACGACTTTGTTCCCAACAACTCCTCAACCAAGGCCAGTGCTGGTTTAAGAGTAGCCAGGAATCCACCCCATTCTAGTTCCAATTAAATTCTCTGATTACAATATGAGAAAAATATGAATGTCTAGATTTTGGTAATCAGCTTGCACATGGCTCTAACGACAAATTTGAAGACTATAGCTAGTAGACGACCTCTCTTACCAACTCCCAACCTCTGATGATCTTGCTCACAGCTACTTACCCGCCATGTCTGGAGAAGCAACAATGGTCGGTTATGTATGACTGTGACAGGAGCTTACTTGTAATATCCATAGATAGTGATTGAAGATAAGTGTGGAGCTTCCTTTGTGTCTGCCCCTATGCTTTTCCTATCATTTTCATTTATTCTTCATTTATTTCTAAATCTTTTTTTGTTGTTGCTTTGGGCATGGGGATGACCTAAGATTCTACTAATAGTTGGCACTTCAGTTCCATAAGCCTAAAGTGATACAGATGGGGGTGGGCACAGCTGTCTTATTTACTGAGGCGTTAGCAGGCGTGTAGAAGAGTGAGGAATAGTCCATTTTGGCCCTTGACGAGGAACTAAACAAAAGAGTCGTAAGTATTTCTAAATATCTTGGGCAAGGCATAAAGAGCCATATTTTTCAAAGAACTTAACAGTTAAAAGATCACTTCAAAAGATCCCATACATGGCATATAAATCAAAGACTCTGGACCTAAAACGTTCGGTTTTTAGTTTCTCAAATGAAAAAAAAAGACAATCCATGTTCACCATATAGCAATTGAAGAATTTCTGTACTAGCCACGTCATATTAGATATGTAGATCATAGTAACTATTTCTTACTCTGTAACGCTGGTATGTGACGTCTAAGTGGATTTCGGGAATGGAATACTCCTACTCATCCAGAGTGATTTTTCAGTGAAAGAGGCGTGGAAGCAGACAAGAAGATGGAAGAAACGACCCTGTTTTATCATTCTACACATCTCACAGTAGTCTATCATGATAAAGAATGAACCATGCAAATCTACGCGATTTCAAGGGTTATTGGCGCAGTATTGCAATCACTGCCACTTCCGAAAGCTGGCCACCCTGGACGTTCGATTCAATTAATGGACGATTCCTCTTTTGTGGTGTTATCCCTTGTCTGTGAGCTGAGATCCCCTAGCTTCGTGGGAGCCAAGAAATTGCCTGGAAAGCATTTAAGCAATCGTTCAATGTAATCCTACCTCGCTTGGAAGCCAATAGTTTCGATGATTTAGAGTACATGCACTCAGAGTGGGGATGAGTAACGGGCGCTCTCCTCAAACTTTCTCACTTCTGGACTTAACAAAACGCGATGCGAATGCATTCGACAAGACCACTCCTAGAACTGTCCGTAATTTTGTATTTTTGTCGGTAATAGCGATCGTTAAGCCTTTGTTGATTTAGAATTAGCAATGGCCAATTTGTTGTCATCACAGATTCGGTACAGTCGCACAAAACAGGAAACCATGTGTCAAAATCTGTTCTTCTCATCATTGTAGCCATGTGACTAGTGCGTAAAGCAATGACTCTTGCATTGGCCGCCATTTTGCTTCATCGCCAAAGCGAGCACATTCAGCGAGACATTGATTGATGGTAAGACATAGACGGGTCTTATTTGATATACTTTGGAGACTTACAGCGATTTTACTTGGTTCAAGGTGGATAATTTTTCTTTTAGCTTCCGTCCTGGCTTTAGATGCAAGCTAACTTGAGTGCGTCAACAGTATGTTAGGCTAGCGGACAAAAGTACGTCAGAGGACCCTAGAAGACTTTGGTTTCAACATCCTTGTAGGTACACTCAAGAATACTTTCAATGTTACCAGACAAATCATGGGCCCTTGAATAGCCGAAATGTATTGGGAACTGATAAAGTTTCTCTCGTTTTTAGCGGTTGTTAACAATCGCTTCTTTCCAGCTACAATATGATATGCAGCTGAAAAGTAAAACTATTGTACAAGAAAAAAATAAAATGACCGCGGCATTTTTAGGTCATTGGCCCATGAACGTTGATTCGCTTCTGCTAACACATTCATGTTGGTTACACCTTATTTGGATTGAAAAAAAATCAATATTTCGTGGCGAGGTATTGGTTATTACCTCACTAGTAAAATGGAGGTATTGTTTTTGGTCTTTTTTTTGGTTTTTGTGTGTGTGTTTGCTTGTTAGAAATTGAGTTTCGTTGCGTTTCGTTGCGACCCATGTACAATTCCAAGTGTTTCTATTGACGATTGGTTTCGTGTTACGTTAGATCCCGTGCGGGTAATCAGGTTTGAATCTATGGGGCAACTTCCTTCTCATTTAACAGATAATATCTGACATCTTCCGCATTTTAACTCAAACTGTATATTGTGCTCAACTGTATATGGTATGTCTATATACAATACCTAACTTTGAATAGATATTGGATAGATACGAGGGGGGTTCAATAAGTTCTTGGCCTCACCAAGAAATAACAAGCACAACTCAGATTTTCAGGCACAACTTCATAGTATGAAGTCTTTTATCAATATCCTCCAACTTACAAATCATTGGAGTCATTACTTTCCAGGCATTCGTTTTTCCTAAATTAGAAGGTAAGTGGCGAGAAAAAAGTTGTGTGAATTGTGATCAGACATGTGTCGGTCTAGTTTCCCATGCCATAAATTAACAAAAGACGTTGTCAAAATGTTTGATAATGATTCTCTTCCTATTTCAAGCAAAAAGAATTGGGTTTTTAACTTCCAGCAGCGCAAATTGACCCACACACTCAGGTCAGGTCAATTGTTCACGTTTTTTTCCTTCTCTCTCACCTAACGTTACTGGGTGTCGCCTGCAAAGTAATGATCACACTAATTTGAATTTTGGTACATATTTATATAAGACTTTATACTTGACATCTATGCTTCGAAATCTGAGCTGTGCTTATTTTTTCTCGGTAAAGTCGGGGACTTATTGATAACCCCACGTACATGTATAAAGTCTTATATAAATGTGTACCAAAATTCAAATTATTGTGATCATCATGTTGCAGGCGACACCCAGTAACGTTAGGTAAGGGATAACGAAAAAAAAAAGGTGGACAATTGATCTGCAACCTGAGGTGTGAGGTCAAATTGTCTGATCACACTTCACCCTTCTTTTTCTCCCCACTTACCTTCTAATTTAGAAAAAAACGAATGCCTGGAAAGTAATGACTCCAATGATTTGAAATTTGGAGGATATTGATAAAAGACTTCATACTATGAAGTTGTGCCTGAAAATCTGAGTTGTGCTTGTTATTTCTTGGTGAGGACAAGAACTTATTGAACCCCCCTCGTACGTGCCGCATGTGTGTGCTGAAATTGGTCGTGGCGTTCCTCGTATGTGAAAACCGACGGAATTCTCTGCGATTTAGTGACCATTCACTAAATAAACTCCACCTTAAACTAGTTAGTATTTTAGTCACGTCTCATCGGAATACCCTCTCTCTGTGTAATGGGATCTACCTTGATGCCACACGCTGTGCTACGGGCCTGCCTCTGACGACTCCCATGTGTATCTTTCATGCTCACAGGCTGAAGAATATTGCCTATTCTGTTATAGAAAGACCTAAGTACCATTTGAATGATAAATGACGTTGCAATCGGCAGCTATGAGTGCATCCGGACTTCAACATATACTCGAATGTCCAGGACAAAGATATATAGTTTATTGCACAACAATTGTACGGGGTACAAAGTATGGCATCTACATAACTACAGTTCTATAACTTAACGCTTATCTAACTAATACAGAAGTTGTAATATGGGATAAGTTTCTTACAGTTATTGGAGGCTTTTACAATCATTGGAGGAATTTCTAATGTCTAAACCTTCTTTGATATATTTTTCTATACGGTAACCAGAAGTTCTACTGCGGTTAAATGAAAAGTAGGCGGGGGGGGGGGGGGCGGTGGCATTGTGACATTGATCTTTGTCTTGTGAAAGCCTACCAATACGCCAAATATCATTGGAAACCACTTAGAGGTACGTGGGTTATTCCTTATCACAAATATGTGAAAACACACACATGCAGACACACGCACACACAAACGTACACAAAAAAAACAATACCTGCATTTGGCATGGAGGTAACATCATCATCATCATCATCATCGGTCGGCTGCGGCGCAGTAATACAATAATTACTGAATGACTGTATATTGAAAATATTCTATCGAAAGAGTCTGTACAAAATGTGAAAAATAATGGATCCATTTACCGGTATGATCCAAACGTAGTTTTCAAAGCTAAATATTAACACATAACTACCCAGCATAATATCAATTTACTAAGGACGTCAATAGCACATAGCAATTACGGTGCAGTGATCATGGCCAACCCGATCAAACTACACTGCACTCCCCACACACAGTGATGCTATAGCTATACCATGTAATAAAGCAATATCCAAGTAAACCTCCTTGCTATATCACTTCTATCGCTCACTGGTCGCATCCACGAGTGATGGGGGGTATGCTTTAGGCAGCTATTATGTACTATGTCTTTACCCTGCTCCCAGAGGAATGTCCTGTTTTTCTTTAAAAATAAGAAATCGTATTAGCACCCTAGTCTAGTTATCATATAACTCTGTAAAAAGCTTTAAGTAACTCCTTTAGGTGCACTATGCATCACTACTTATCGTTATTATGTCTCCACCCTGCTCTCAGAGGAATGTCTTTTCTTTAAACTTGCAGTTTAATATAACTGTGTAAAATCTTTTGTAATTAGATATTTTGTAACATTTGCAAGTTGGATGTAATTCAGTGCAGAAAGAACTCTGACACTGCGATTTCCCAATAGATGCCATCTACCGTCTATCTATCTATCCATCTATATGTACACGTACGAAATCATAAATGTTGTACATAGGAGATAGAGGAGTAGTGGAGTAGTGGAGTTTCTTCTAAAGTTGTGATGTGAACCAATTGTACTATCGTTAACGATTGATATATCGTTATCATATGAAGATAATATGAAATAATGTTTGAGGTAGGAAATGTAGTTTTTTTCCAATTCTTATCTGCATCATGATCATGTCCATTTCATCTTGGGCAATGTAAACCACGCTGACAGTCTCTAGTACTGAGAGAATCCAGACAGTTTTTACGAAGAGCTTCAGGAACATCCTGAGTTAGGGAAGGCGCCCATGTGCGAAAACCGTCTGATAGTTGCCTTATCGCTATAAACCAGAAATAGAACTGCCGCTGTCAGGGTATCTTCGGTGCTGACACGAGAAGAAGATTGAAGATGGGTATCTTTAACTTAAAGTGTGATGTAACTTCCCCATTTAAGTTGATTACGGCGCCTTCACACGAGGCGAGGTGTATTCTAGACATTCTCACTGCATTATTCCAGATATTTGTGCCTATTCTTGTGGCCGTCCCGAATGTTTTTCATGCTCAAAACTTTCGAGGTGTATTTGAGGTGGAGAAATATAGAACGGCATTCAAAGTGTATTCTTAGTGAAGTACGACCGCATTAATAGGCATTCCAACATTATTCGAAACATTCTGATCTCATTCCATGGAGAACCAGTCGGCCACAAGAATGAACACAATTTTTTTGAATGCATTGAGAATTTCTAGTACTACGAATACCCAGAAATATACACGAATTTTCATTCAAACGGCATTTCGGCTCTGTCCGCCTAGCGTCTCTCGTGCGAAAAGGTATTAACAGTCATGTCTATTTGGAATTCCCACCCGATGGCCGAATGTGAAACAAGTTTTTGCACATTCTTCATTCCGACTGGTTCTGTTTGATTCCTACTAATTCGGTTTCAATGTCAATTTGATACTAATTTTCATGGTTTATAGCTGATAATGTTGACATTCACTAAGCTTCATAATGCGATAAAATATAAAATTTCCATCATTTACCACTATGACATTATAATGTTTTCTCATTAATCATGTAAATAACTTAAATAGAAGATTACACATTCTACTCAATATTTATATAAATGACGCATTGATTTGCATAAATAGGTATGGCATTATGTTAGTCATCACATAAAGTACTTACCTCTTTAGAACAATGAATATCCATCAATCCCCGCTGGATTTATCCTTCTCAAAAGCTACAAACAAAAAGGCTCACTGTAGTTCAAAACAAGCCGCTAGCTAGGGAACTCAAATTTACACCACTTGCTCCCTGCCCCAATACCTATCCACCATAATCCAACTCATGAACCTGACACCAACAGAAAATCTAGTGTCCAAATTTGACGCTCCACTGCAGAACCGTATTAAACTCGACACTATGAGTCCCATTATCAAACTTGACCTTCCTAAGTCCAAGTGCCGCGAAAACTATTTTCGAACTAGACCTTTCTTTCCCCAACCTCTCCGTAAATACCAAAAATCATAGAAATTTATCCATCGAGAGGTTCTCGAGTTCTGTTCCTGACCTACATGCACATCCACACAACAACCGATCCATCAGCTGAAATAGTCTTATTGGCGAAGGCAAAAAATATTTCTAATATCACATATAGGCCAGTACATTTGTGACGATGTATGATAATTTTATGACTGTATCGAGCAATAATAGTCATTTATCCATTCATTCATGTTTCTAATATCATGCTTTAGATTAGTAGAAGTTGTGCTGTGGTAGAAGATATTAAGTTTCAGATTTTCATTTTCTCACTACTTGCATCTATCCACTTGTAATTCAGCACTATAGTATAAATAGAAGCCGCTATCTTAAGATGTGGCTTTGAGTAAATAGAAGAACCTGCCTACCTTTCAACCTCAGATAACCTTAGACAGGAATGGTGATCTTGACGGTGATAAGTCCTGACACTTCTGCAAATCCTCCGTTCCTGCACATTAGGTTTTGTTACATCGTGTGCCTAACTGGTATTAAGGAAGTCCCAAAATGGCCCACGTCCTTTGAACTGTTCAGGTTCCTGTAATAGCACAGCGTCTGAGCAATGTACTCTTGCTTGAGCGTTCATCTATGAGTTCATGTTCATCTTTAGTATGATAAAGGGTTCTTTCCACAGAACGACGTTCAAACAACGATTTTAGGGATGATCCATGAAGTACGGTGCTACTCAACGGAGGGAGATTCAAACATTCCTTTAAAAAAAAGGATATTGGTTACCCCACGGATAAAGGTGAACTAGCGTTTATAGCTCAGACACACACCAGAGTCTGCCTAACTCCATTCTCCGGTCAAAGTGTTTTAAGCTATACAATTCATGTTACCGGGCACTAACGACCTTTCCATACGAATATTCGAAATGTTTATCTGATGGCACTAACATAGCTAACTATCAGGGCATATGCACTTTACCAATTAACCTGGTTTACAGTAAATGGAAGGCGCACTTTATGAATGACATTAGAATTGTCACGACTGGCATATTTTTCTGACCTTTCAACAAACCGAAAAACGTTTTAAGTAACAGTAAATGAAGTACCCTTGAAAAGGTTATGGTAATTATCTTGAAGGTTTTCAAGCTCTTAGGTGTAAGGTTATTTCAATTCTAGACGAAGTTATTACCAGAGAAATCGTGAAAGTTTTTCGTGCATAAACGCTAGGGTGGGTGTTTGCCTGAAATGACTGATACTGTGGCCCTGAAACCCCGCCTGTCTGACGCTTCTATTCCCAAGGTTCCGAGTGATTCACGGAAGACTTACAAAGATCACCGGTTGTCTGGGTAATTAATCATTCACCACTCACAGAATCGGTACACATCCCATCGAAGGTTATCATAGTGGGGGATGAGGTGCAATTTTGATTGGATGATGGTGCTAACAGCTACTTCATCATTGCGTTGAATTTATATACCCTTATGTATCTAGTGCTTTCAGCACTGAAATGGACGAAAAGCAAGTGGTACTAAGGTACTGTTTTATAGAATCAGCTAAAAGATTTGTGCAGAAAACTAACGTAAAGGTTCTAACAACAGCAAAGTTTACAAATGTAAGTTTAAATAGTGCACATACGTATTCATAAAATGCAGGAGTTCTGGAATGAACTTATGTTTACTCATACTTTGCGCCAAATGAATATGATATGAAGTCATGAAGGGGATTCACCCGGAGGTAAGGACATCGACCGGTTATTCCGTCTGTCATCATATCTGACGACTCAATGTCACTTAGGATCTTATACCATATCTGATGATGAGAATACCTTACAGTACATAAGACAACTTATCTATCTGCCACAAATCTAGATGTAATTGAATTGAGCTGGAAATAAGAAACGCATGCAATTACATTACAGTTACATAACACATCCTTTACAACAAAACATTTTCTCCAGTGCCTTCCACTCATGTTGCCTCGTAACATGCACCTTTTCCTCAAATAAACCAGTACGTCTGCTGATGACCAGAATCTAATACAGAAGTCTACATTACACATTTCTTCTGACATCTGATACAAAATATTCTTGTAATTTAAGCCGGCTTGAGTTCAATTGCTAGATTTAAAAACCGTATATCTTTTCAACTGAAGCAACTTAGTTTTAAAGCAATTCGGTGATATGCACTTGTACAGATCCTAGGACTGTACGATTGCCATCCTTGGCGTTAAAGTAATTTCCAGGAGGACATGGATGACCATGAAACAATAAAGCGAAAGTTTGGAATTAAGTTAAGCTTGATTTTTTTAATCCCAAAGAGCGGCGATACTTCTTGTATTGATTTAAGTCAGACAGACAAATTAGTTTGCTGTAAGATCAGTGATTGAAAAAAATGTATCTCTACGTTATAGACATGATGCACATGTACCAGTTCTTTAGCACTATCTACACTATTCCAACATGATGATGGTAGGCCTGTTTTGCGCTTTATAATCATATTTTGATAGAAGAACAACTACTCTGCTGAGTTGAGACTTCGCTCGGTATTGAATAAACTTCACTTTGTTTCATCCTCATCTTGAGGGTCGGGGACTATATGTGCATACAAAAGCCCGACGTGCTTCAGTACTGGAACCAGTACTAAAGTTCTATGATAAGTGTTTCAAACTTAGCTGTCATGGCCTCAATCAAGGGTAAAAAAGCAGACTAGCTGCTTCAATGCTTTAAAGCCAGATTACAAGGTGAATGCAAATACACAGGCGCAATTCTCATACTTCATTCTGTCACAGCAAATCATGAGATTACTATACAATGCCTGGATGAGTTCATCCCTCAATAGATCTCCGACATATTTTGATGCACTGATATGTGTAACTCTAGCTGGTATGGGAACCAATCCTTAGAGGTTCTTGACATCTTCACGTCTATGGGGATCTGCAGAGGTTGATAGGTTTCTCAGCTCATCAGGTTGGCGGGGAATCGATCTCAGACGCGAAAAGAATTCCAAACAAAGTACATTTGTCATGCTCTATCGCTGTCGCCACATGTTAACGTTCTGCACTCTCGCTACGGTATGGCTCATATGATTGTAATGCCTTTAATCTGTAACAGTATCCGGGAGGATTATAATAGAGTATGATATTTTCCTCCAATTTCTATGCTCTTTTACATCCTAACCTTTTAGATATTGATGTTGCTTGACAAAAACCCCTAAAGCTGTCATTTTCAGCCGGATAATCGCAAAATACAGTCCCACAAAACTGGGGATATTTGAAGTTTCTTAATACAAAAGCTGTCAAAAACATCATAAACCAAATACAGCAAAAGCTGCGAAGTGTCCTTTTATCCTCTACGCTTGGTTTAGTTTTAAAAGACACTCTATATTTATTGTGTCGTTTATTGTGCATAGGTCCCTAGTGGGTTTCTCGGCTCCCCACATTCTAATGGATACAAATGTGAAATTCCGTCCCTGGACTTGGAGATAATCCTGTTACCATAGTTCATCAGACAAAGGGGTTGCAGAGAAAACCAATAAGCGTGTTCACGAAGTATGCATGATGAATAATATCAACCCTTCTCCATTGCTGTGTGCTTGCTAGTGCGCAACCGCAGTATACGTAGAAATGGGCACTTTGATGCCATTTTTCTCAATTATTCATAAGAAGTCGTAAAATAAACATCTATATTACTATTTGGACTTGATGCAGCGGCTGCTGCATCAAACGCAGTGTAGAATGGTTGACGTGCCAAAATCCGGTTTTATGTAATAATATGCATTTATTTCATATTGAACACACATAGATGGCTCCTTCAGCATTTTTTGCTGATTTCCAAGGGGGCCCAGGTAACAAAGCATGATGCAACGTGTAAAATCATATGGCAAAATTATTCACAAGTAGCATAATGGAAACTGAGAAATGTGTAATGAACTTAGTGTAGCCGAAAATCACTCGATATATGAATAATGCAAAATATATAAAGGATTGAACAGTTACAATTCACAAAACCAGAATGTCAAGTCAATATCAAAATAAAGTCCAAATTCCATTTTAAGTTAAAATATGATTGGAGGTCAGGGTCTGTATCTCATTGCTTCTTTAAAGTCTTTTAGGGTTTAAATCTGTCGCCTGTTAACGTGTTAATATAGCTCGTATCTGTGTGAGCAAAATGTTCAGCTGTAATGGTGTAGTTAGGTTAGTGTTGTTTAGAGGTCTGTCTAGTGTTGTCACTATGAATACGATAATTGTGCCAAAAATTGGTAAATAAGTTGGGGGAGGGGGGTGGCTTCTTACAAACAGAAAAATCAATACAGGGCCTAGGGTAACAAGTGGAAGCAAACTGTGTAACAACAATAACTTGTATACTGCGAAATACACAATAAATGTCTGCTTCATGCATACTATACGTGAAGTCACAAAAGCAACTACGCTTTTTGGACTGCAATTATATATGAAGTGATACAGGCATAGCTGAACTTTTCGTATTGACAAAATGCTACTATGTATACTGCATTGCAACTTTCCATGTGATTATTTCAGGTATGACAAACAGGTTGATCAAAATAAACATTTTAATTGGTACATTTTTTTTACCTTATTAGAGTCCATTCCAAGACACCATGAGGGTTTTTAGGCGATATTTATAATTAGTCTGAATTATTTTGAATAAAAGAATACCTGATCCACAATAATTAAATTCTTTTCAAAAAATGGACTAAGAGAATGCTCATCTATTTGAATTCCTTTGAATATTTTAGAAATATTTTGAAAGTAACTGTACAAAAATATCTTTATTTAGAATAATTTTGAAACCTCTGTGTGATTATTTCACATTTACAAATATTTACAAATATTTGTAAACTTTGCCAAATGGTAAAATTTGTTTATTGCCCCCATAAAAGTAAGCCCTATTGTTGCATCTGTATATTTTTAGCTTTCACTGCTGGGCACTGGTGGATCCTTTGTGTTGGGCCATTGTTGCATGGCACCCAACCATACTTTGCAAGGATGTGTGAATTGCTATCTTCCCAGCCCACTGAACCATTTACAAAAAAATGGTAGAAAATGGTAAATAATGGTAGAATGCTGTTATCATTACTAGTATTTAGAAACCATTAGAAGTATCCAATTCCACACCATGAATATTTCCAAAGTTTTACAGGACCAGGGAAATATTTATAAAGTTGAAACAGTATTAAAAATATTTCAGAAGTATCAAATGTCCTAGACATATAATTACAAAACTTTAAAAAGCAATTCTAAACAATGGCAACAAACATCCGCATGGTGTCTTGGAATGGACTCTAAGCTATATTGGAAATACGCAAATGTAATTCAACGAGAGAGAGAGATAAATACCGGCATATCACACATTTCTTAAAACGTCTAAAAAGGTATACATTATAATTGATTAACATTTAATCTTAATTGTTATCAAAAAAGGGAAGATAAGGAGTTTGAAAGAATGCGGATCAGAAGGAACAAATAAGCATGAATGGATAAATGGATCAAAGAACCAACTTATCGGTCAATTTTCCTTTTGTCATGCAAAATGATGGCACAGCTCATAAGGACTTGTACGCCATAAAACGTAATATATAAATGACACAAGGGATAGAGGAATAGGTGATAAATAGTCCACATTTTGTCTGATTTTTAAGACAACAAATGTATACAAACTTGCACAGATATTGTGCAGAAAGTAATAGCTGGTCCAACACGTTAGATGTGTTCCACAAGTAATATGTTGCTTAATCTAGAATTTTCCTTCACCCATGGTACGCAAATAAGGCTCGTGACTAGAATACAGTCAGGAGAAGTAGTTCATTTATGAGTGATGTTTTGTCTCGTTAAAAGATTATATACGAGAATGCGCATGGGAAACTGTGTCAAGAGAACAGCTAGCTACTGAAGGTCGTTACGGTTGCCTGATTACAATAAACCACAAAGGAGAACCTTTATTGCACATTCCAGATGGATCCGCCAAGGTAGCAATTAGAAAACATTCATTCAGCAGCCTGCGTGTCTGTCTGCATCGGTGCATTGACCATTCCTGCTAGACAAGTACATGTATCTAGGCTGGATTTCTACACCCACCTTGCCAATGAATAATAGAATAGAACCTCTTTCAACAAGACATCACCTTTAAAATTTTAGAGCCGGGCGTTGATTGGTACCTTGTTCAAATCAGGTTGAAAGACGTTCCGCAAATTGAGCAGGCTTTTCTATTCATCCTTTACAGAAGACACGGTAGGAACGTATCAGCGACCCTGTGCGACACCAGCCTAGTAACAAATCAGTTCCACTATTAGCACAGGCAAGTCTTTCTTCGTTACAAATTACGGGTTGGCTTGTGTATCAAGGTGGGGGAGGGGAGGGATAGACATTTCCATAATAAGTGCGGGCATCTCGGCATTACCACATGATGCGCCTGCACCCTGGAGGTACCAGCAAAACCACTCTCTGGTACTCAACTGCAGAAGTAACGATGCAGAGCAGTAAAATATCTACCAGAGGGAGGCGTTCGCTCTTTACTGTTTATAGCTCCAAGTCGCTTCCTGTATGGCTTGAATGCACCTTGCATCAGCTTCAGTGACACGCTATTCCTGCTATACAATTTGAGAACAATGCGCTCGAAGAGTTTTTCATGGGTATTATATAGAAATGCAGTATCTTCAGATTATGGGAAGATTGTCGTTCGTCCATAAATCACAAAGACTATGGCACGAAGTGCTGCCTGGCAGGTATGTATTACAGGTAGTCGTAAATGACGCACTGCACTGTGTAATAAAGCCGCAGCTGTCCAAATAATCGGCCGACCGGAGGTGGTTTCATTAAAAGTCCCACCTAGTCTGAAGCCCAGGTGTTCTGAATAATGAGGAATAGGTAGTCAGGAAAATTGTTCTGCCCACACTGCTCAGGACGCAATAACATAATGGGCGGGGTATACTTTGGAAGATTGCTCAAGGCGTGATTGGAATAACGAATGGTAAATGGAAGTGGCTTGGTGTGCCGCTGATGCACAGTATTGTGTACTGCTGCTCCCTTCGGGCACTTACAGCTACAAAGCGACAGCCACTTCAGTTGTGCGCTCACAAATCGATAGAAAAAAATTATATCCTGGCCTACATGACGGTACGATGAAAATAGGATCTCATATTTAGCATTCATTTTGTTAATGTCAACACGTCAAGTACTGTTTTGAATTCCATAATGTAATGCGATACTTGATGCAAGAGGTATTCAAAACATTGGGGGCTAAAGGTTACACATGTTGCCGTATCCACTGAGAACTCTTCACGTTTGTATATTACATTGTCCATACCTACATTCTACATGAAATTTGTCCTTTAGCGTGGTTTATTCATCCAGCTTCCTTTTACAGCAAATTGTGAAAACTAACGTTAGATGTACCTGAGTAAGATTATGTCCTCTAACCTATTGGGAAATGCAGGTAAAGGCTATCAGGTAAAACACGTTGTGGATTGCTGCTGGGCAACTCCTACGAACAGGGACTTATACTCTGAGGATTTATCTCCTGGCATTAATATCTCAGTTAGATTGCTACGCCGGCGCGGAAGATGCTTGCGGGTAACATATTCACTGAGGATTCACATATTTGTACGATATGCTGAAGCATTGCCGCAGACCAAAAAGTAAGTAATTAAAGATTTTCAAAACAGGTTTTGGTTGATTTATAGGGGTTAGAGGGCCACCGTTAACCAAAAGCAACGAGTTCGTTTTGGTCTCTATATAGATGTCCAGACAGTACATATTCGGAATCATGTAAAGCATGTCGGCTTGACATACGATACCCGTACATCGGTGACCATTGCAAATGCGTCTGTACGACTGATGCCGGCAGGCAGCAGCTAACAACAGTCTGGGGGCGTGAAAAATCTGAGTTGCAACTACGGCAGAAAGCCTGGTCATCACTCACTGACATAACCTCAATTAAAATGTTTACGTTTCCGTGCGTCCTATTAGTGTGGGTAATGAGGGTTCCAGTCTGGTGCAGGGTGGGCTCTGCTCACATTGGTCATTCTGGACCAGGTGTAGGAAGCTAGGCGTGGGCACACTGCTGATGCCGGGTAGTATGCCCACGCCGACATGTGCAGTTCCTGGTGGAGGTAGTATCGTTCTCCCATACACAACGTTATACAGAGTCATATGCGCAATAGAATTTTTTCTAAATAACCAAGCAATCATGTCGATTGCATCTTTATGATGTACTTGATTGCATATTACATTTGGAAATTCGCGGCGGTGTTATCAAACCAAGAGTAAAAACACAAACCATAAACCAATCTGCAGTAATATCTTCTACATATGTTGTATTTTATGAATACGTACCACCTTGAATCCGAGATAATGACTATCTTGTTCACTGATAATGCTGGTAAGACAAATCGTCAACCACAGACAGTCTTCCCGCAAGCTATCACAAGTGAAGGTTATCGGTTAGGTATGAAGGTCCGTTTTGTTGAATTAAAGGCATAACACAAGGCAAGCTCTATATGATTGATAGCCTAACCTACGAATATGCAGGTACCAGTTTTTGATGTTGTACATGATGAATTGGACCAAATATAAGGTTGGTATTATTTGGATATCATGATCAGAAACCATGACACGCCGATTATTACCCCCATGAAAAATGGAGACATCGCTTTTGGTATGTCGGTGTGTGTGTGCTCCCGGATATTTGTAGGCAGCAAAACTTGAGGAATGAATGAATGTGATAATATTTGGTACGCGAGTCTGTCTTCGGAAGACAAAGGTAAAATCGACTATAGGAATCTTGTGGATTTCTTTTGTACTGCAGAATAATTTCCAGTTTTTGTATCTTTTATCCTGGACGTGCTACATATAGTTCTATATGATCTTATGTACATGTATACAAACGTTTAACTGGGTGCACACAGTGTACATCAACTATTCAGTCTTGCCTAATTTTGGATTTTTTCTGCTTTACGCCCAATTGTTTCCTTGATTTCTATTCAGAAAGGTGAGAGTAGACGGATCACTGAGAACTCCAGTAGTTTACATCAAATGTAACATGAATACAGATCAAAGCTAAACTACCCCCGGAATATATTCTCCTAACTTCCCAAGTCACACTTCCTCTATCGTCTTGACATATGGGGAATTTTGAGCCACATAAAATGGCAGGCATCGCCAGATAGGTCCTCAGCCTTATCATTGGGCCTTTAATTCAAGGAGACTGTGTGGCACTAATCCATCAAATAGAGAGGCGAGATAATTCCGGACAGCCAAAGTAATAAAACTAATGCACAATCGCTCAAGCCCCAGGGACATCTTCACCAAGCTTCAATTTGAAAATGTCAAAATGGGGCAATGACGACCCTCACACAGAGGAACGTGTTCAAACTCAGAAAATGACTTCGGGTGAAAATGACAAAAGAGCTACAGATTAACATTTCATGAGAAGCAATGCCAATAATTGTTCACTGGAAACAGTATCGTGAACATTTAATGCTGTAAGTGTAAGCAATTCAATCACTTTAAAAGCATTTCAAGATATCTTCCCATCTTTCACTGGTAATCGTTGCACTCATACAACAACCAAACATATCTGTCATAAGTCCAAGTGACTATCATTGTTTCATTTTCATACTCGATAGACTATAAACAAACTAATTATGATATAATCTCTTAATCTTAAGAATTCATTAGGAACTCTTTCTATTGCACAGTAGGAACTGTTAGTATTGCCCTTTACGACCTGAGCCTTTGGTGGTTTAGATGCGAAGTCCATTGACGCTGTAGTTAAGCCCTGTGGACCTGGAGTTCAAACAGGCAGCTACCTTAGATGATCGCAATCTCATAGAGGTGGGCAAGTGTACTGTATTGACTATGAAAGTAGCTCCCAAAGCAGTGCAACTGTGAATTGGGTATCTCCCACTCATGTACTTCATCCTCGCCAATTTCCCCCCAATCCGTGTGGGATCTCAGCAGCCCAGCGGTAGTCAGCATTAACACGTACAATTCTGTTAATTACATTAGGACAGTTCGTCACGGCACTGCACAGAAGCACTTCCCACACGTGTGGATATGGTTTGGAAACAGGTGGAATCGGTTGATACCCTCTCGTACCATGCAAAAAAAACTGCACTGTGTAAGTGATGTTGTCAACTGTTACTTTACTACTGGTCACCTTAGTCAATGGTGTTCATACCCCCCCCCCCCTCCTCCCCCTAGGACCAAGGAGCTTTCATCAAAAAGTTCCTTGCTCGAACTACGTCAAGTCCAAATACCCTCTCAAATAGAAAATTGAATGCCCAGGGTAAGAGGACAAACGTCCCATCAAGACTGGCGCCGCAGTTTGAGAGGTGAATTGACCCCTGTAACTACATGGACACATGGACTCCTCAGGGAACCTAGACCACAAGAAACAGTGTCAGGAATACATTAGCATAATTCTGGTCTACCTATTCCAAATGATTGATTTTTCTTTTACTTGTTTTCAAAGTAACAGTGCCAAATAAAGCAAAATGACCGAGAAGATTGTAATACACAAAGCTTATTGATACTCTCCACAAGTTGAGTTCTTTTGTGAAAAAGTACATGTCAAATCAGCAATGTTCAAGTCGTATCAAAGTGTCTCTTGAGAACAAGTGAAGAACACATGAAGCTTTGATACTAGTAGTACTAGGATACCACTGATGTACACACTGATCGTGAGTGCGTGTTCATCCCTTGACACGGGTCACTACATAAACAATAGCATAAAGAGGAGGGGCTCGTTCAAATCACATAAACATTCCTCAACCATCACATGATAGTATTCATTATCAAAGCCAATTCTACCGTATTTCAAAGCAACAGCTCCGTTCGATAGAATTGAAAACCAACCACATATCCCAAATGAAATCAGACAGCGACAGAAATCGACAATAAGTGAGGTCTGTTTTTTTTTAAGATTACAAGTAATGATTTTGAATTTGAAAATGGCAAAGCGATTGACAGTTATTACGGCAATGTACATGTACATACCAGCTAACTGTTCAAAGGATATAAGTCAAATATTATACACTTCGAAAACGGGCAGTCTGTCTTTAAATGACAATGAAGCATTATCAGTAACATAACTGTAGCCATAGAAATAGTCTGCATAACATATATCAAAGTGCACAGGAGATAGAGGAAATTACTGCCATCATACCTATCTGTCAAAATCACCAAGTCACCATTATTCGCTGCTGCCGTGGCGCCGTATAGAATTTTCCAGGCCCACCTGCATTGTTGTGGACGTCCCCGACCGACTGGAGCCACAGGCTAAAGATGACACCCTGACAACGAAACGCCACATCAGTCTGGCCAGCGACAGTGACTGGGCGGGAACCCAAAATAGATCGGAAGATCAAGTGTCTTTCCCTCTGGTCAACAATGCGTCAACGCTACTATCGCGGTAAAAGGCTGCCCAAATTGAATGCCGGCTTCTCCGAACCCTGTGCTACATCGCGGGTAAAATGAATTGTATCTTTACAAGACAGCACGGGTACGGAGCGTTCCCCGACCAGCTCTCCCGCGGGTCGGTTTTGCCGAGTAGCCGGCCGTCCGGTACGGCTGTCTTAATTAGTTTGACTGTCAAGTCAAAGATAGTTGATGCAGTAACCCTGGCCAGTATATTACTAATTTGGTGTAGATGGGCCGGCGCTGGAAATTCGATCCGAGCACCTTATGACTGGGGAACTCCACCGATCGAAATTCGTTTATCCCAGGCTAACTTACCGGTTTACTACGCTGCTCACATACCTTAACATAACCTCTGATGCGTAGCGATACGCTAGAGGGGTGGGCACGCTGGCAGGAAGCAACCGTTCTGGCGTGTGACGGGAGAGACGTGACATTTGCGGGCAACGGCGGGGTTACACGGAAAATTGCGACTTAAATCGGTCGCCTAAATTGATTGTGTTCCGTAGGCGGGCTGATTAAATGAGAGTGCAATATACTGCCGCTAGACATGTCGACCGAAATGAGGACATCTAACCCTCTTGTTTTAATATCTCGTGCACTATTGATGAAGTTGTATTACCTGAGACTGATCTAGCCTATCTGGGGCCCTTCTACCTCTATCCCTATTTGAAGATAAAAGTAAAATCAGAGGTTTACTTGCTGAACAACACACTTACCTTCATCAGCGCATGTCACAGATGTCGGAATAGACACAAAATCCTTTTCTCCTCGTCTCTTTCGAAACACTTCCAACAGAACCTTCCTGAAAGTCGACCTCCACCTTCCAGACTTTCTGCCGTTCGTGCCACTATTTCCTGTACTGAATGCAGAAAATAAAACCCAGTCCTCACAAGGCTCGACCGGAGTATTCGCCGCTCGTAGTTCTCCGAGGTTCCGGAGTCCCACCGACCGGTGCCCGCTATGCGTGCCAGCTGAAGCGTGGGTATCCCGACTGGCTAACCTCCAGACGGCCTGCCAGCCGTGACCTGGATGCGATAGCTAGCGTGGAACCGACAACCTCTCCTAAAAGTGGGGGTGAGGACTGTTGTTTTTTGCCGACCGCTGAACGTGTCGATCGCAGCGGCTCTAAAAATTCCTGTCTACGACCCTCGTTTGACAAAATGGATGACTGCATGGTACAAGTCAATATGAAGGAAGCCGGGGAAATCGGAAATCGGCGGGGATACTGCTATCTAATGGTATTTTTAATCAAATCTAATTAACAGCATGACGCATTTTGATGTTAATCATGGATAACCTATAAGACTGCCAAGTGTAATAAAGTATTTTAATGACAATTTGAATATAATTGACATTTAGTATTAGGTGTTATGGAAACTGAGTATCTTTTGGACATGTTCTTATGGAAAATACCTCCAGAGAATATAGAAGAGAAACGATACACATTTTTGGGTTACGACAAGCATTTTTCGGATACATTGGGACATTTGACTCGCGGAATTAAATATGATTGATCAAGCCTTGGTTTAATTTGCAAGTAAAGAGCTCATTTATCAACTTCGATGTTATACCAGTAAATTTCTTTCATGAATTTATACATCATTAACTCATCTTCGATTTTTCGGTCGATGCAAGCATCTCTATTGCAGTTGCGTGCACACGTAAACGTTCCCTTCTCTTAAAACAAAATTACTCTGCTAAATAACACTTTCAATTACGAAAGTCCTTGAGATACGAACCCATCAAATTGTCCTTTCCACTGCACCTCCCACGGGAGTTGCCGTTGAATGAACCTGTCTTTCTTACCATTAATGAAGATGTCTGTGGACAAATTAATACGTCTCATTTATGCAGCCGTTCATCACGAAAGCACCATCTGCCTATGGCAAGGGTGTTGAACAAAGTCACTAAATCGCAGTAGAGCATAAATTTATCTCAAACCCAAGGGAGCAGTCGGGTTCATTCAATTTTAACAAACGTGCCCTGGAGGTTTGTATTCATAAACTAAACATATTAAAGAAGAACGTGCAAAAGCTACGAATCGTTTATTCTTGGTGCCTGGCATATACACGATTGGATTGGAAAATGATTAAATGATTACACAAATTACTAAGCACCCTGCCATGTCTACACGTACCGTCGTGCATAAAATATGACAAATGTGAAAAGTAACCGTAGATGTGCAGGCATCCACATTCCTGTTGACAAGGTATGGGGCGGATTCAAGGAGTACTTATGAAGAATTAAACATGTTATGAAAGAGACAATAAAGCTGTGGCGAATGAAGAAATTCGAGCCACGTTCTTATTATCAATCAACACAACACAGGAGACTCGCAATGTTAAGTCATATCCAAGAAAAGTTCAAACCCAACTTAAACCTGTAAGCAGGGTCCTAGGAAAACTTAAATCAAGCATACATCAAAAGCCTTCAGCCATCAGAAAATAATGATTATAGCATATCCAGTACAAAAGATACGAAAACCGGAAATTGGGCTGCAGTACCAAGGACAGCCACCAAGGTGCTACATCGACCATAAACTTCGTCCCCCCTCGACATTTCCATGTATCAAATATCATTGCGCTCCACCCAGACCTTCCTAACCTGGCCTGACCGGAAGGAAAGATCAGACAGATCCAAAACAATGCCTCCGTTTTCCAGGAAGATAACAACAGTCGCACTGTGGGTGGTGTACCCATTGATGGTACCGCCTAATACAATGCAGCTCCATCGAAACAGTTTAGACTCCCAGGTGCAATTTTGTTTTACGCCCTCTGCAATAAAGCCAATATGTGAAATTGAATCATCCCATTTCATTTTCGTATATTATTCAATTTTCACAGCCCTTGCTCGACACTCGTGTTATTGATCGTAAATTGGTCCACCTTACAGTGTCTCCGACACCTGGTATATTGGACCCAATATTTGATTGCCAAAACGTGTCGCCGTGTGGGTCTACCCCATTTTCATCTCTCTAAAATACAGCTGTTGCGCTGCATGTGTAACAGCGCTAATAACCTCCGAGGCACTTTGTATTTGCTAACAGTACAACTCTTAGCTAGCAGGTAATTACAGGAAATACAAGATCATGTCACTTAAAATCCGCTTTTGGCTTATTACCTATACAGGGAACAATAAACTTTATTTTTAGGCTGTTTATTCACGAAGCATGTACAGTTTAATTATAAGTTTCAAAAGAAATAAAAGGCAAGAATGTAGATTATCTAATCCATCAGAATATTTCTGAAATTACAACTTTAGTGCACACACACCCCTTTACGATGTATCTGGCTGTCTCTGAATGAAAAGCGTAAGAAACAGATAATCAGCACTCTACTCCCTGGGTGGAGTATGCAAGCATTCGTAATTATTTTCACACCTTGACAAAGAATCCCGGATGGCGCCTCTCTCTTTATTATAATTGCGCACGTTGCCTTAATGTAGTGGAAGTAACGCACCCCGTGTTTTACCAACCAACCGTTGAGGTAGACATAAATAAAGGATGCAGTCAGACCATGAAAGATCGATACCGATCTGACAATAGCAGTCGCGGCATGCTCTGTAGATGTGCTGTTTTAATTACCGAAATCCCTTTCTTAGTGCCGCATGCTAAATTTTATTATCCTTCTTATTCTCTTACCTTAACAAGGTCTGGCTGTGTGCAAATTGACAGCAGCTTCCTTCTTATCTGCTAGAAACAGAAGGAAGTTACAGGTTGTTAGGAGGCACAGTCCTTAGAAATTTCATCACATCAAATACCACTCGAACCTTAAAGAATTACTTCACGGAAAGACTGTCAGATTAACACCTTTAAATTCCACAGGCCGTTGGCAATATGCATTACCAATGTCATTTATGTCAGAGACATGTGGTGTGAAGCGGAATATTCCTGTCGATCGATACAAATATATTACCATTTTTGCATGTAGAGTATTGGAAACCTGAAGTCTAAGACAAGGGGTTGTGAATCATTGCCAGTTTTGTTTTATTCGGTAAGGCAGATATACATTTCATGTTAATGGAAACTTCTCTTATCTAATCCAGCAACTGTGCCGTAGTTGTTTCAGCACATTTCATCACTGAGTAACGTGGTGTACCTGAAATACACAATGATTAGAATGAATACTGGTGATGAGGAACTGAATACCAGTGGAGTTTAAGCTATTAGAGTTATACATTTGACATGATTTGCAAAAGTTGCGCTGGTGCAAATGTGAGGCACCATCTGCTGTACTTGATGAAAAAGTGTGTTCAATAAGGTTCTAGAATTGTATGTTGAATAAGTAATGCTACCCAATTACGGACATGGAAGTAGCAAGTTCAGTTTAATCTATCATCTGTCATGTCATCTAGCCATGCAGGTAACTTTGTTTGCTGTTCAACTAATGCATCTCCCATTATATTAAAATTCATAATCACAGCGTTCATTACACGCATTGCTGAAGCTGGAATACCCTTTGCTTTGTTCTTTAGAATATATCACAAATTTATTATGGCATTAGGTCTTGGTACCGAAGGTAGCGAGTAGTTATGAATCCTGAGTTCAATGTCTCATTTCATTTATTACGAAACTTTTTAGCCCAATACGGCTAATCTTCCAAGGTTCAACATAGTGTCAAAAAAGAATCCCTGGCAATTGACCCTCATTTCTCAGGACCTTCATTAAATGCAACATTAATTTCCCTAGTCCTAGCAAAATTGTACTTATTTTCATATCTTGCTCCCGAAAACAGCTCGACCGGGCTCACATTTGAAAACGTGGCCCTGGCATAACGGACAGCTTGTGGTCTCTCATTCTGGTGTTTTACTACTACTGAATGAGTGAATTGTTGTATTTTGCTATGCGCGCGTTTTTTCATACCCACAATGATCACGTGTAGATGAAGAAAAAACATAAGAGCTGCCCCATGAGCTATCTACCACTCAACAATCACAACCAGAACTCAAGATATCAAACCTGGACGTTTCGCTGCAGTAAGCCGCTAGGCAGGCCAAAATCGTATCATTTCAAGGTCATACATAGACCTATTAACGTACCGAATATCAATACAATCCATCCAGACATTCTGGAGTTATGCTAGTCAACTATACACAAAGCAATTATACAAAGTAACATACAATCATAGTCAAATCATGATCAAAGTCCATTTTCTCGAAAAACTTTTAGAAAAATCTGGTCATGATATGGTAGAACCGCCGGCAGGAAAGAACGTTGCGGTGCATTGCAACTGACATTTGAAGAATCACAGTGCTCCTGGAGAACCCCCACAAACTACCTTTAAGACTTTCATAAGTGCAGTTTTATCTCGAACCTGTTGGTTACTTCTAAAGAAAAGATGATAAATGGCACGAACGGACTCATCTGCCGCCCCGGGCAGTCTCTCGCGTATTTCCGTGTCTCACCAGAGACAAGAGTGCATTTCTGACATTTCCCAAACTTTTTTACTCCGCAATACTCCTGTACATACACTGCATATCCCTGTACACCACAGGGCTTTGATGTACTTTTGTGTTCATGTTTTCGACCAATCATTACCGAAGAAGCGGCGATAAGCATCACACAGCGGATCCGTGGGAGAAGTTGGAGCATTGGTCCATTCTGTAGAACTACAGGCAGGGTACTCTCACAAACACATGCACCGATCGATATTTTGGTTTTCTATTCCAAATCCTCTTATCATGGGAATATACATTGCTGTTAACACATTCCACCTACAAGACCAACACCATAATTGCATGTGTTAGGATCTGCGCTTTGCATTCGGTATGACTAAGGACACAAGTCTCTTTCTTTTATATTAAAGCCGGTGACTTCCACGCGGAACTTTGGGCCCGAGCCAAACCTGCTGAAACACCTTTCGTCCCGGGGCCAAACCAACCGTCCATCCTGCAAGTCTCCAGCTACAAGTCTCCATTTTCTGCCTCCCATTCGGCTACTCCCTTGGATCCTAGCCAGCTTGAAAAAAATGTGCTGACAGCAATACAAAGAAAGAAACCTTGAACAATACGCCCGTTTTCACGGAGTTAATAATAACATCTAACTATCTGACAATAGCTTGTTCAGAATACGAGATATCAAAACCGGAAGTTTCTCTGCAATACCAAGGGAGGTCGCTTGGGGGCCAAAAATCTAAACATTTGTTTGTCACACCCCACCAAAACACAAAGTATTAATTTTTAACCAATCCACCCAGCCGGCGTTGTTCTTGAGTTCTTGTCGATAGACAGACAGACAGACAAACGCTAGTGAGAATATAACATCTATGACATTCCATGGAGGTAACAATCTATACATAACTCCTTGGGTACTAATTATAGCACTGCAATATCAGCTCTGCCCGGAAATAGTTACTCTTTCAGTCACGAAGGGGCTGCCAACTGAGCAAAGGAATTATTTGAACCAAACAAAAATTTTAAACCAAAACCTATATCCATGAGGACAGTGTAATTATTTTGTACCACATGATCACTAGAATATAGCAAAGCATCAAAGGTGTATTTTGATACATGACGTAATTCCAATCATTGTTAGAGACTTTCCTTCGAGACATTTTAAACACATGATTAGTAAGAGTGCGAGGGATTACGAATTACCAGAAACATGCCTAAATACTTGACGATGGGCCGTGACAAAGACGGATGGATAGATAATTCTCTATCTAGTTGATAACCTCACCCGCGAACCCTGCCCACCTCCCACGTGTACCACCGCAGTGCTGGATTGATGCTGTGTCACTTCCTCGCTACACTTCCTTCATCCGCTTTTTATCATATAATATTTGCAACTCTTACCGGTCGTCAATGTGACAACAATGGATCTCCATTCGGAGAGTGAAGTGTGAATAAAGATTGCTAGCAGTACCTTTACGATGTGTGCTCAGTGAGAGGGATAGATCGCAATATCACGAGAACACTCATGTGTGAAAATGAGTACATAGCTTCGGTCAAGGACCTTCTCTCGGTGGGGCACAAATCTGGAGAAGAAGATGGAGAAGGGACACATTGTCACGTTGTCACATCAAGCAATCCCAACACAATTTCTAAAACAGAAGCCGTTTATGGAATTATTGACATTATCCAGCGAAGAAAGTGCTGGGATCACCTCTTGCAACTGTGGCTGTATACGGTAGCTCTTGTATTTCCTCAAGACACCACAGAGGCATACTATCTGTTGTATATTCAACTGGATCAGGATCAGTATTGCTTGATATGTTTATCATCTAGTTTTTGCATTGTGCATTTGTACAAATACAAATATAAAAATTATGTACACCCCCACTCCTACACTTTAAAGACCACCCGCCTGTTTAACCCCCCTTCCACATTGCAGTAAAGAATATTCAAATAAGGAAGAAAAAAAACATTGAAAAAGTATCATCTCAGCCTAAAACATGAGGTACCCCCTCAGCATAAAACAAATACTACAAGCATGTTGTTGCAAAGGGGGCATTTTACTGAAGCTGCGGTACGTTGGCTCGCCTTTGATGCCGTCAGCTATTTGACAGAGTACGCAACAAATACTATGTAATGGAAATATCATACAAGACATATAAGTATGGCCAGAAAAACAACGTAACACACAAAGCGTAAAAACACACATTTAATTTAGAATACAGCGATGTCGACAACGTACTGAGCCCAGTGAGATACATCCTTACTAGCGCAGATGGAAATATGTGATCTGCTATCATGACTATATTGTTAATATTTCCATACATATTTGGCCCTTCGTAAGATTGAACTCTCATGTGTTTTGACTTCTAACGATCCTAACAACAACAACTGCGTATGCCGCTCTGAGACGTTGCATAGGTTAGTCACGCATATATGCCGCCAGCTCGACTTAACATCTGTTAGCACATCTGACGCACGAGTATCTTACAACTATGTCAAGAAGTTAGAAGGCTTTTAGGGACAAGGGTTGTAGACTTAACACTATAACCTAGGCCTTAGCAACACTTAGCAACGTACCACAAAAAGGGGTTCAAGCCTGTCGTGTCCTGGGAGAATTGCATTATTGTCATGCTTTGACGCAATTTTCCCTAGCACCTGCTTGCAACTTGAGGCCTAGGCTGGTAGATTTTTCAACGAATTTATAAAAATAAAAATGAACATCTTAACGTTTGCATATTCTGTTATGTTTTAGATCATATCTTTACATCGTGTATTGTATTCCGAAAATAAAATCAAGGATCACACAAATCTACTTTTGATCGCTCACTTAGCAATAGCCGTACAAGTGGATTCCTGCACAAAACGACATGAAAATGAACTGAAAGTCATGATGCCAGTATTACACGTTTTCGTATATAATCTCATGCAAACTTAATGATGAAAACTTCATGTTTCTACAAGACTGTAAAGGCCTGGATCAGGCCCAACTGGGTTCCAATTATGACGGTGGATTGTACGTCCATTGACCTTGATATCGTCGGTGTGCAAGTTAAAAGCGTCATGCCGTGGTACCCAGCGAAGTATCAACAAGAATAGCAATCTAGTTATGGGTATTCTGTACACAACATACATGCTGCAAATTGCATCTTCATATGAATATGTTATATTATGTAAATATTGACAGAGGCTATGGATTCCTGATGTATTTGTTAAAAAAACATTCAGTGACGAAATTGATACTAAATACCGAGTGTCTAGTCTATAGGGAATGTCTTGTTGATAACAGATATGGAAGACATATTGCTCTTGATACAAGGTACATGAGACATGGCATCAGTCATGTTAACCCCCGCAGTGCGACAGGTCAACCAGAGGCAAAGTGTGATCAATCACGTGTCGTTCCTTCCGTGAGAAACACCTCAGGGGTCTTGGACAACTCATGATATACCCACTGTCGTAAATCAAGAAAGTAACAACCTTCATCATCTGTTCTAACTATCTTTCTTCTCGGGATGAAAGGGATATTCGTCACACTACAGCTTAACCCGTGTGCACTTGGACCGTACTGCGCACAGCTGAGTGTCACGATAAGGCTGACAAGGACACAGACAAAAAGAAATAAAGCGCCTTTAAGCACACCTTAGGACGGCAATAACTGGTTCTTACGTACAGGAAGTGTCGCATTTTGTTCCCTTTTGTAGTCACCTAGCATCCATTAGTATGGCTTGAAAAATTGTCTGGACCATTAAGTTGGTTCTTGCTATGTTTTCACAAAGATAACAAGAGAGGAAATGATAGAAAAAAAACTTTGCTGTATTTCACTCATCATAGGGAAAGCTTTTGGGACCACTTTCAGTTGAGAATCTGTCTGAATGCGAAGGATGGACACAGACAAAACGAAATAAAGGGCCTTTAAGCACACCTCAGAACGGCAATGACTGGTCCTTGCGTACAGGAAGTGTCGTATTTTGTTCCCTTTTGTGGTCACTTAGCACCCATTGCTATTGCCTGAAACATTGTTTGGACCATTGAGTTGCTACTTACTGTGTTTTGATACAGGTAACAACAGAGGAAATGACGAAAAAGCTTTGCTGTCTTCCACTAATCATAGGAAAAGCTTTTGGGACCTCTTTCGGTTGAGACTCTCTGCGAATGCGCGCGCGTGAAGGGTTGTAAATGATTTGAAGGAAAGCAGTATGTATATTACATGAGTGTATGTACGTACATGGTGCAGGTGTTGTTATATTTCCTTGCGACTGATAAAGTCTAATTTGATAACATCGTCAACGTATCATCAAGAAAACGTATCATCAAGAAAGTATAGCGCCTACTGGACATTGTAACTTAGGCCATAGTCGTCGTCGTTGTAGGCTGTCATTGGATTTCGATGTCGCAGGGTCTACGAGTCTGTGACCCAACCACAAGCAACTATCCAAAGACAACCATTTCCGTAACAAGAAAGGTGAATTTTGCACGACAGATGCACAACTACAAGATGTACGACAAGATGTATGAGACCATTGTCTTCAAGGTCCTAAAGAAACTTCAGAATAGGTGTCTATGTAATCCAGCGGCATTGATTTGAAGACAACTGGGCTAAGTATATGTACCTAGCCTCTCCCATAATTTGGGACACTTTCTATCATCGTGACAGAACTTAACAAAGAAAAGACATGAGTACAGACATGATGTTTTCATAGACGCACAATCCCTCTGTCCATTGTTCAGTGCATGCTCTACCGTCCTTTCTTTGCATACTTAACTGAACTCTCACACAAAAGTGACATTCTGACAAATTGACAATTTAGTATCCTCATGGCCTGAAACTGACTCCTGGCATCTCTGGCGTGTTTGGTTAGAAAGGTCCGACAGCGGCTGCCAACGTGATTAGAGGTTTTCATAAGCTCTTTTCTCTAGAGGCTGTGACCGGGCGGCGACCGTTGAGAGACCAAAGAGTTTACTAGTCGCTCAACTACCTCTACTGACAATGAATGATTTTAGATCATATTTTTATATCTTGCATCATATCCCAATGATGAAGTCAAAGGTCGAAAATCTAATTTTGGTCGCTCTACCGTCGCTCAGCGATCGCCTTTAGCCCAACGTTCACTTTTAATTACACTTCACACTTGGGCGTACATCCAAGTCCGTGTGAGTTGGGTATTGACATTATTTTGGCTTCAGCTGTTTGCGTATTCACATTATTTTGGCTTCAGTTTGCGTATTCACATTATTTTGGCTTTAGTTAAGTGTATTATGCCGAAGATTTGTTTTTCTTTTTGTTAGATAACTAAGCTTGATAACGTTGGGTCAAAATGAAAAAATAACTTTTTCCCCGCACTTCTTCACCCGAACTCATACGCACTATATGCGAACTCGTGTGACCGCACCCTAACATCCGGATCCAGTTCTGGTTGCATGAATCAGTGAAGCATGTGATGAACGGGATATGCAACAGTACTGTTTGGCCTTTTGCCAAAATCACAACAACGATGCCTGACCTGATATGTCAAACAATAAACCTACTGGTGAACAACTATAATCTGCAGCATATCAGCAAGATAGAATAATGTTGCAGGAAGTTTACTTCGCCAATTGAGGTCATTCTGAGCCAATTCTCTTTAGAAATAACTGTAATGATGATAATAGTATTTTAGGAAAGTTTATTTGCAAGTTCAGACCCAAGGGCTAATGATAGAAACACAGGGTACATACATGTGACGTTGGTAAGTGATCAACATCATTGTACAAAGAGACTACTCAACAACAAGCTATAACAAGACAGGTACCTTAGTTAATTGTACATTCCTGTTCTATCGGCGTAAATAAATAGGTTGATATTGATTTGTTTAATATGGTTAAAAGCAAATTTTTAGTATAGTCAGGTTTTAAGTGAAGAATGTTGCCAAAAATATCATTAAAAAGAACTACACAAAGAATATATGGAAAACATCTATGATAAAGTGAGCTTCGACTTCCACCTTATTGGAGTTAAGAAAATCAAAGAGCTGTGCGGTTGTACCTTTCTGATCCTATGCACTGTAGCTCTATCGACCCATAACCCTAAACCTAACCCTACACCGGTACCAGTCGTAAAGGGTAAACCACATCTTAACACATACCATTTGTATTCTACATGACTATCTGGAGTGCAACATTGTGTACTTGCAACACGACGCCCACCACGCTTATGAATACATTCGTTATGTGCCTTCATCGATCACAAGTCCACAACTAGCTGGATGAGAGAGGGGAATCCCTTTGTTTGGCACTACACATTTAGAGCAAAAGAATGTGTGTAAAGCCACTGTCGCATAGTCATGTAGATATGGTATATGGGGTTTAATGCTTGTCCGCTACTGATCACAGAGTTGCTGAGATAAATCACGAATTAATTTTAGCCAATATATTACATCAGAATAACCATTTCAAGTACAGAAATACATATGATTTTCAGGATAACCATTTCAAGTATAGAAAATATCTATTTAGATACCATAAGACGTGGGTTGTGAAAAGCAGGAACAAAACAACCATAGATGAAATATTTGTCCTTACAATTGATTACTACGTCTCCAGTGAAAGTTAGCAGCCGATGAAGACATAACATTACATAAAGAAAGCCGATATTTAGCAAGGAACGTGGAACGTTACCTTTACCTCCCCCGACAGGTTTGTCTGACTAAATCCCACATAAAAAGTATCTGAAAATAGAAAAAAAAATGTTGGCATTCCCATACATCCCATTAGTCTCTAGAAGCCTTACCACAGCCTCGGATGAACACCTGCAGGTGCTATGCTTCACCTGCACCTTTTAGATATGCCAAGTCTCATCTAGCAACCATGTTCCGTCACATCCACAAGAATAACTTATTTCACCCATGTTTGTCCATATTGGATTCTCCTGTCGATTGGACAGATGAGGACCCTGAGTTTGCCTGACCTGCACATGACTTTTTATGGTGAAGGAGGGGTGTGCAATTCCTTCTCCACCCCTCGTCTGTTGAAGCATTAAGTCTCACAGGGGCAACTGTATGCAACGTGTGAGGCGGCCCCAGCAGATGCAGCTTAGTTGTTTGGAGTATCCGTCTCCTAGGGAAACTTCCGACCAAGGATGTAAGGGGTTCCTCCTACCACCGTCCATATAGTTGTCAGAAGGAACAGCCTGGAGCATTGGGCAAAGCTAAGCTCTTGCCAAATTTTATGCCATGAATTGAATATATATGATTGTATTGTTACAAAGGTTAGGAGGGAACATATCAGATCACATTGATTACTATAGCCCTCTTTCCTCATCCTATGAAAATACTAAAATCTTTTGACGTTCAAATCTCTTTGAAAATCCTACATTTTCTGGTCAGTAGAGAATCATGAGTGATTTTACAGTGAGAATACCTCAACTAGGATTTACATAGACCCTGGCAGCTCTCCAGCATTGGGTTTGAATGACCCGTTCGATTTTACATGGTGCCGCCATTCCCATCCCCAATGCGTTAGAATCGATACAGTAACAATGTATGATTCTGACAGTTTTTTTCGGATAGTGTTTCGGGCTCTTAATTTGAACTCTTAACTTAATGCTTAATTAATTTATAAAGATCAATTGTGTCTTTAAGATTTTCATTACGCATTTCACCTATGCCCGCAAACTGCTAATACTAAGTTGAAGCTGCAGCTCTGTTGATGGTTTAGCCCATCTTGATTGGTGTTTCATCAGTCGTTACTGAATATTGACCCGGCAATGCGAGGGATTTCCCTCATAGAGTGTTTGCGATGACTGCCACCCGTTGACATTGATGTGAAATATAATCGATAGCATAATACATACGTTAGTCGGTAGGGCTTGCACTGTTAAAGTTACTTTGTTTACTTACTTTCGATCTCTATCACTTCCCGATACCCAGACCAGCCGGCACTAACTGATTACGAGCCATTCTTATCATGCAGTCTGAGGTCAGAAATGCACAACATACATCACGTATGGACACGCAGCGAGAAATTAAGATGCCTTAGAGAGATGATAGGAGATAGTGGTTTCTTTTGTCACTGCCAGGACCGAAACTGGGACACTTGATCAATGACTACTTTCATTGACTGGCTGATGAAAACCGTGACTGACGGCAAGGATCTGGGTAAACCATGGACAGGGCATGGTCAGTTGGAAGACCTAGACTTCGCAGATGCATATGAAGCAACCATTGGGACCTCAGTTGGGCTTTGCATAAGTTAAAATGAGACCAACACGATGACGGTCAAGCAGTAAACAGCAGTCACCATGAAGTTGAATAGGAAAGAGCTGGAGGAGGTATTTCATTTCACTTACCTGGCTAGTACAGCACTCAAAGAAAGCAAGTATCCGGCTACGATCATTAAGAAGGATTCGGCTAGGGTCAGCTGGATCTGAAAAGACAAACATATAATTTTTGCAATAAAAATCCGTATCTACAAGTGTACTTTCCACAGCTATGTGTGGTTCTCATCAGAAACCAGAAAATGAGATTACAGGCTGCAGACCAGAGATGGCTACGTGCAATCCGTCGCAACACATTAGTAACACCACAATCAGACACCGTACTGGCCGTCCTAAACTCTCCACACTTGTTCAAATAGTAAGATTGCATCGGCTGGAGCACATTGTACGAATGCTAAGGCTGATACCACCCAGGATGGCTCTAACTTGTTGCCCAATAGGAAAGAAGGAAGATGCCGTGTGTGTGTGGGGGGGGGGGTGATCTTGGCAAGCCATGACTTGAAAAAGAACGTTTGAGCGGGATCTGAGCGAGATGAGCTAGCCCGAAGGAGGTTCAGTAGACAGCAGCAGACAGGCGGCAATGGGAGGCAATGACAGCCCGCTTCGGTGCCAGCTATGCCAAGCGGTGACGACAATGATGATGATGATGACGTTCATTTGTTTCTTATGTCACACAGATTGGCAAATATCTGCCCTTCGGGTTTAGATGTTTAGAGGTTGAGCAGGCAGAAGACCATGATTAGAAACCTCTATCATGTTCACTTTTGTCTAACATTGATATTCAGATCTTAACCGTGAATTGGTTCAAGATCTGGGATACGACGAGTCAATTGCAACTTTGATGTTAACTTTATCTAATGTAAGCTTTTGTAATCTATCTCTCCGTTCAACTCTAATATTGTGACACTTCAACTCTGATACTGTGAGAAACAATCTAACACTTCAACTCTGTTACTGTAAGCACCTAAGCTCTAACCTTACTAGAGTGAAGTTAGATCTTGACACAAAATGGCCACTTCTGGTCACGAAGTCTTCACAGACATGGATGACTATGAAAAATTGGGCCTTTGTTTTTGCAAATGACCATCTTCGTAGCTCCAAGTCATAAGTTACAAAATGATAAATGGGTAATTTCAAGGAGGCTTGACAACGTTTGCACCTGGGTACATCGCCATAAACATACATTCCTCATACTATCGATGGTAGCAAAAACGACGCACTGTGCATAACAATACGCTTTGTGAGTAAGGTAGGTATCAACACATTTCAGTATGTTTTAGTGTAAGGATCAGTCTATAGTATAGGGACGGGCTTTGCTGGACGACGAGCAAATGTCACACTCATCCCCACTATCGTTGCTGCACAGATCCCATGTTCCTCTCACCTTCTGTCACTTTTAAAGAGGTCTATTTCACACGTGGCCAGAATATCCTGGAGAAGTACCAGTGCAGACATTTGAAACACTTTATTCTAAAGCTCAGTGGACACTGGATAGCTATCATGAGTACTCCAAGCGCAGACGTAGTGATTCCCCTACAATCATTGGTTATCTTTGCTCCCACACCACCCACTCACACAAAGGAACGACCTCCCGACCCCACATACTCCTTTCCCATTACCGAGATCTGCGTCATCTAGAGGAAATGTAGCGCCCAAAGCCTGCGAGAAGGCCCTGTTTGTGATACCTTATGGCTAAGTGCGGAGGTCGCTATGGCTGTTTTATGAACATATTGTCTCCATGGCCCTCAATTTCGAGGGGGTACTTCCCAAACGCCTGTAGAACGTAGGAGTCCCATTTACTTGACCTATGCTTCTCGAACCCTACCCACCAACCACATGTCATGTAAGGAGCCATGTGCAATTTCTCAAGTTGTGCTGGCCACAAACACGCACACACACACAGACACACACAGACACACAGACACACACACACACACACACACACACACACACACACACACACACACACAGACACACAGACACACACAGACACACACAGACACACACAGACAAACACACACACACACATACACACACAAACACACACTTAACACACGTACACACACATACACATACACTCATGCACTCATTGGCTTGTCAAATACGGCATCGCACACGAAGGGCACAATCATGTCAAGTGAACTGTGAGATCACACGTAAGTCTAACCAACTTTACAAACGAGCGTGGTAAATTAACGTACAATATACAACATACACCATTACGAGTCGTGCGTTAGAGGCTTACTTTGTACACAAGTTCACTGTATTCTCTTATCATGACTTTGTTTAGCCAAGCTCTTTGATGTTAAGTAATAGAAAGGAAAATAAATGGGGTCTTTCATTTACGAAGACGTTTCTACCCCTTTGAGGCCACATAAGAGTGATTCTCCAAGGAGAGCGCTTGAGGCCAAACGTACAGGAAAGATTTGTCTGCCGGACCCCAGACGTCTTTGTCGGGCTTCGGCTTTTCCCTTGAAGTAGTATATCAGCACGGAAACAGAACCATCAACACGTGCACAAGGGAACACAAGAAAAATGGGAAAGCGAACTATGTAATACTCACGTTTTTTTACGAATGGGATAGAAAAATACATTGTACCTAACTATTAGTAAATAAAATGTTACTTCACAACCCAGCATACATGATCTACAAACCATGCGTGAAAATGCTACTTAGCAAAAAGTAATAAATGCGTTCCAACATTGTATGTAATGAGCGCTTCAGACTACTAAAGATCTGAAGCTCTTAAGGAAACTACATAAGAGCAAAAACACAGTACTTCGTAAAGTGGTATTTCTATCGACCTTGGCATTCCACAGCACTTTTACGAGACAATTTGCGAGAAACTTTCAAGACAGTTTCCAATTATCCGCTTTAAGACTGCTTTCACAACGTATCGTACGCTTTGTGCATAACCTACGCAGTCAGGACTGGGGGGAATTCGCGTTTGCTCGGTGCAAGGCCAAGAGACAATGAACTAAATCAGTGGGAGTTATAGGTGACTACGCTCAGAACGCTAATGCATTGGCGGTGAACATTGCTTTTGAACAAAGTTGTACATCTATTCAGTGAGAGTGTTGCATGGTTTTGCATGCAGTAATTGGACAAAGGTAGTTGCTGTAGAAGGACCTCGACAATAGTAAGGAGAACCTGGAGGTTAGCCAAAAGCTCTTAATGGTGTAACAAGTACCGAGGAACAAACTTTAAGGCAATGAATCTGTAGTCTCCACCAGGCCGTCCTACGGAGGTACGAGGATATTAGAATTCGGCAATAAAATCGGGAATTTTGCCAGGGGAGTCAGTCAACGCTAAGGTCAATGTTTCCCCTCCGCGGCCGACCAACTCCTCTAGTAGATAAACTCTCCTGGCAAATTATTCTCCCTACGATAGTCAGCATAGTAAGTCTGGTAGAGACTAATGGATCTGTAGAAGTGAGACAGGGAGGCAATGCTTCCTCTGTGCGATTGCTGATGGTCACACGAATTCTTCTTTACAAAAGTTCATGGGGCAACCTGTCACATTATTACAGACTACACCACGAGCTAAATGAAAACTTCACAGACCCTCTGTTTCTTATTGACATTCATGAATTAGCAGTGTTTTAAGAAAAGAACATCCTATGGGACAATCAGTATAATTCCAGTGCAACTATTGCGACGTTATATGGCATATTCGGTCTTCAACGAGTAATGTTACAAACGATCAGAGGAGGCTGGCAGGTTTTTCCTTCTTCAGTGTCGCTGTGTGCATATCTTTCAAATTGTAAGACATGAAACTTTTCAAATTGTAATACTTAAAAGTAGCTATAGTATAAGGCGAAGGAGAAGAGGTGAGTTCACACCGCCTCCCTTTCATCGAATGGAGCTCCTTGCTCCCACAGAGCGCACAACTAATTTCTGATGAAAAATGACGATGTTTTAACGTTTTCTGATATATGTTGTCTTAATGTTTTAATGTAGTACATCGTATCCCAATTGTAAAATCAAGGTTCGCGCAAATCCAATTTTGGTCGCTCGAAGGGTCACTCTGCAAACGCTATCTATTGATAATCAGCCTAATACTTGTTTCAGGACAAAGGCCACCCCCCTAAGGCTGAATAAGAGTAGTTCCTCTCTAACTTTGAAAGTAAAGAACCGGACCTCTGACCTTTTGCTGACATTGCCAGGCAAATTATTGAGCAGCGAACGAACGTGCGTAAATGTCAGTAAATATTTTTGCGGGCATCGAAAGATCGAACATGTACGCTTTGAACCTAACTTCATAAGAAGCAAAACTTTTGAAATGCCACCGGCACTTTCTTTATTCTGATAGTCGCGGCTGCGTGGTTGCCTGCTTTAGTTTCCTTCGTCGCTTCATTTCAACTATTGGATTGAATCTTAGGCCGTCTGCTTCGTTTATTGACACACTCGGTGGTCGATGAAATTGTCTGGGGCTATTAGGCCACTGAAGTAGTTTGAAAATGTCCCTTCATCCGATAATTTCTGCATTTTTTTCCCTTTCTCTAGCGTCAAACTGTACATCTGCTTGAACAAGATAACTTTTATCCAGCGCTTCCAAGCATAACGTCTTCATAGGCCTTTTATCTGGCAAACCAAATGAACATCACGGCGAAAAACGTTTTCTGCTTTAATAGACAAGCTGGCGCCAAAGTGCCCAATGTCTGAGTGGGAGCTCTGATTGAATTCTGTCCTTACAAAAGAAATTTCTGGCCAATGACTTATTTAATTTCTTTTTCCCTGGGATGGGAGTAGAGGTCAGCCCCCGTTCCCGTCCATTGGACGCTGCTGTAGGCCTGATGCTGTACTTCCTCTCGGTAAGCCACCCGGCATCGCTCATCGCCGCCTCCCTTCATCTGTTCCACTTCACTCCTGACCTTTCCATTTGCCCTATTGACAAAGGCGTATCAGTGACATCGACTTCAAGTGTCCAAACGAAGCGTACTTTCCTAACTCCTACACGACGATGCGTATTGCTCAGTTCTCTCCTATATAATTTATGAAGTCTGTTATTCGGTCTGTTCTTGGAATCAGGAGGAGTGAACTGACCTGAACTGAAAAAAAGTGTTGACATGACATCGACTAACTATGTACTCTTCAAGATTCTACTGCACCAAGTCATGAATATTTGTTGTTATTTGAAAAATCTAAGTCATGGTTTAAGACCATGTAGCTAGAGACTGTATTGTCTGTGTGGGTGGAGCCATGACTACTTGCATGCCCCAGTCACACACATACCATTCTGTGGACACACACTAAGTCAAACAAACAAACAAACAAACAAACAAATAAACAGACACACGTAAAACAATATTTCTGTTTTATGGAGATGGTTAACACCAACAAGAAACAGAAGATTTCCTGCCAATGTCTAAGAGTGGTGAAGGAGTCATCATACATCTCATCATCTCCTGACAAACTTCAGGCATTCCAGACGGTGCCCTGTGAGGTTGTTAAAGTAGTTTCTGTCTGTGCTACTAAATGCCTGTTCGATTTCAATGAATACGAGGGAGAAGAATCGATTTCATGCTAATCCACGGTCCGTCGTGCATCACGATGTCACCATTTCAGCTGCTATGCTGTTTCACTCAATATTTGCAAGCCAGTTTTCCATGGCAAAAAGGTTTGGTGTAATTTGGACCTCATGCTTCGTCACTGTCGTAGTTTTATGTAATTACTGTTATTAACTCTCATTTTACAGCAGATTTGTGTTCCAGACGTCAGCCATTCTGAGAGAAACGTCCTGATTTTGTCGCTAGTGTTGTTAATGGCTGGACAGAGACAGTCGATCGTGATTAGAAGGTTGCATTTGTCAAATCATGTTGTTTATTTATTTGTTTGTTTGTTTGTTTCTTTGTTGAACTTACTTAAAATTGTTCTTATTCACGGGCCAGGAGAACTGTCGAGTTTAAAACATTTTTCCGTTTCTTCACGCTACCATCATGTGTCTCCAATAGAGATAGTGCTAGATCACGCTATCATTTCGATTGATATGCCTACTCCATTGAAAGAACGCCTGGCTAGAGCATTTTCCGGTTCCATATATGTCTTTGTAGTAAACGTTCTTCAAACCCACAAGGCGTACCATTTTCAATGCTTCACTTGATATGACCTTCCTCGACTAGGACAAGAAGATGGACGTGTAGGGCTCGTATGGCCAAAGGCGTAAATACAAAGTACAGCTACCAGTCTAATTGAAGGGACAGCTTCGGGCTAAACTCATAATTCCTCTCCATTCTGGGCAGGTCTTGCTACATATGTGCCCTATTAATCAAAATCTTTACTGAGGCAAAGTTTGTTCCATACCACCGAACACAGCCTAGGTTATTACGAGGGATTACAAGCGGAGATAGCAGTTTATAGGCTTGACAACACGGTAAAGTTTATGCGTGTCCATGAAGCAAGCTACCCACCAAGTAGGATATTCGATGCAGGCAGTTGTTAGGGCCGGATTTGCACCAATTTTCCAAAATCATTACTGAGAGAGGACGGCACTTCACACGCAATGACATGTGGAGTAAAGGCAATCAGTTAGCACTTCTGGAATAACCGTGAAGGTCAGCCAAGCTGCTAAGTCGTGCGTCTGGAGACACAATTTACTCGGTATAAATAGTAATTATGTCTTAAAAGCTGCTATTCAGGCAAACCTTCAGCTTGCCCCACTTCCCGTGGCACTTGTTAAGAGAGATCCCTGCAGATTTGTTGAATTAATGGTGTTCCTCTGGGAAATAGGAAATAAAACACACCACAGGACGCAATGGACTTCCACATATGTATCAGTCGGTCACTTACAATATCCTTGTACATGGTTTTTTGCCTTGGATTACATGATACTTACGTAACAGCAAATATCAAACAACAATTTATACAAGATTAACCTATCCTACATTTAGAATCATAAACAATCACGTGACATGTATTTGAGTGACCTTTTTGTCATGTTATCATGTAAGGTATCAGTATATATCTGAAATACGCTTATTTTTCCCGGCACCAATTGGACTAGTCAGGTATCACACCAGTAAATAGTCAATTGCGTTTGAGAACACCCTTGCCAGTCTAAAACGGTCAGTTCCGCTGTGCCATATATACGACTGCGGGTGACAAACGACAGGCTCTAGCTAGAAAAACAGACGTTCATTTAAGAGACTAAGATTTCATCACAGATAGGGAAGGTTTGTCGGCCTTTCAGCTCTAACAGCTTTGTTTTATCTTATGGGGAGATCCTGCAGCTGCCTTTGGCAACGACGCCGGTGTTCAAAGTACTGTTATCGATTTGTGACGTCCGAAAAAAAGTTACTTCATCCCAAAAAGCGCCAAATCTTAAATGTTGTGATGTGGTACTACTTACTAACAACTCGTTATGCTATAGTCGACAAAGATACTTTCTGTTTAAAAATATTATGTTGAAGCATAATCCTGGTCTCAGAGACACCGGAATATGCTGTTATCTATTGGATCTCTAACCTTAATGCCTCACTGTACTTTGTTTGAAGGAGCCAATTATCGTGCAAAGCTCCTACAATGAAACGATTGACTGCACCATAAATGTACTTGTTTGCACAAGAAATCAAATCATTTATACGAGGGTCGCTTTTTTCCATTACGTTACTTTGAAAAAAAAGACAGAAATGTGGTCGAGGCATTCGCAAGTAAAAATGAGTCCGCCTGTTTAAATCTAGATTGCTTACATGGGGTGATAACTCTTTCCGCCCGGAATGCTCTTTTGAGAACAGTGATTATTATAATATTTGATTTTCAAAATAAGGTTTTTCACAAGCGGTAGTGCTGTGTTCAATGTGACGTCATCGAGGGAATCTGATCTGATTACCTGGAGGCATGAATAGAAGTATGATTTGTAAGATTTGATGGTCAATAACACCAGAAGATATTTGTACAAACGTACGGTTATTAAGTTCACTGAATAATAGTTATGAAGGTAGAATGTAATCAGCAAATGTTGTTTTGGTGTCATTGGGGTTACAAGCTGCAATACATGTCTGTATCTAAGGTACGTGTACCACAAATCATATACATCATCTTACCATTTGCTTTATCTAGACTTCAAATTTGTTTTACAAGTACAAATGATTAAAGAATTGAAGTTTATTCTATGACAGTGTCATTCCGCCATGTACCAACGTTCCTCCACCCCACGGAAAAGTCAAGGTATAACTCGTATGGTATTTGCTCTACTGAGATTTAATCAGCCAATATGTACCAGATGCGTTAGGAAGAAGGAATTCAACCACATGTACATAATCTACTGGAACCGCTCCCTTCTCACTAGAAGGCGATCCTTGAGCGATCAACTCAACATAGGACCTGTGTAACCCTTTATGATATGATACACGGCGTTAAAGACGACCAAAACATAATGTAAAATTCAAACAATATTCATTCTGCATTAAGGATCTGTAAACTTTTTGATCGCTGTGCAGAGAGAGGGTGTCATTGAACTTTGATCACCCAGACACAGACATATTTGTGTTAAGTTCTTGTTAGGATGAGTTTGTGACTTGTACCGACGTATCTCTCAGTTATTGTGCCGTCATGACAGGTTGGATGTTTTTACTAACAGGAGACTCCCACTCCACCCATCACGTCTACCCGATGTGGGCAGAGAAAATTGGAACGAATAGGGAAGGTTCACCTTCAAATCTAATTCGTTTTGGGCTGATATGTATCAGCAAAAGCAATCATCCCAGCGCGTGAGAGATTGACGGTCCATGGAGGTGCATATGCAATCGTAAAGTGCAGAGCCCTCACGAAACTTCATCGTACACCTGCCAAATTCCAAGCCGACGATAAAACCTAATGAAGCAGAAAACAAACAGATTCGTACGTATCCAAAAGTGATAAAAATGATATGGAGCTGAAACCTACAAATGCTTATAATCCATGTCGTCAATTATACTAGACATTAATAACCATTAGCAATTTCATGATTGTAAATTAAAGATTACGAAAATATTTCACTGAAACAATTTCCATCTTGATGTCTCGGAAGAAAGCTTGATGAACGAGTACCATGGAAACCGTTCAATGCTATAACCCAGCAGTAGTTGGTCATAGATATACGTCCTTATTATTTTGTGAGAATGAAATGGATTGGATATAAAACCAAAAATATATATGTGTCGATGGAAAGGAACTTGGCAATAGTTGCAGCCAAGATCTCTACTTTCGTCACAGTTGGGGGCCAATAAGGTTATTCTAGTTTGCTCTGTGCCGAGTGCGTCACAAACCATTCCAGAATGACGCAAACTGTAACGTTTTATACTCCAGGCACATGACACTTCGACATCAAGGAAATTTCAATCTACCTGTGCAGCAAGTTGTGGCAGAAATAAACAGTTTTGGTCGTTCCATGTCATAGACTTTTGGTGATTTCATTCTACAGCTGCATCTTATCATGAAGTTTAATGCAGTGTTTAATGAGCGGGCGTCTCCGCACATAAATGAAGATAATCATAACGAAGACACACTTCCCCTTTCTGGTATACAGACCGATCTTTTCCATGACATTTATCATGTCTAACTCCTAAATCTGCATATATAGGTCATGCAATTTCCTTCGATTTCATTCCAAATGTGGGACCAAGTCATCCAATCATGACTATGATATGATTCATGATATAACTGACATTTGTAATATTGGATGCTCTAGATGTGTAGGAAAGATCAGGATTGTAGTATTGTTGTAAGTAGTTGTCGTCATACACATCAATATGTGCGATTGTCGAGCGATAAAGTTAATTCAAATATAGAAAGACGTATGTCCATCATCACTACTACACGATTCCTGAGGAAAGAACAAGATCCGATCAAGAAGAATGGATCCATGGCATTGATCAAAGGAAATAAGGCGAGAGAAAGCACAGGCACTAGATGATACACTTCTCGCTGTGGTTCAGGCACCATTTCATCACCATGTTATCTCAGTATTCTCGTGGAGAATCGCCTGGAGGCTGTGGATGTGTTTGCATCAATACCAGTGATGCTGATTTGTTCTCGATACACGAATCACAAGAGAAAGATGGATCACACAATTGCCAGCGGCAGAGAAACATTCCATATTTTGTTGCAAGTTTTCCGTGATTGAATTTGCGCGAGAAAGATAAGCTTAATGACACCAACATCAGAAGTTAGAGTCAATAAAATTCTCAGAATCAAGCAGCTGCGGCTGGCGTTCACATGTCATGTCAAGAAACCTACATTGCACGATTTATTCCTTCTATTGACATACAGAAAGCACAGATTCATTCTGGAGGTGTAGATATAATACAAAGTTTGTGCAGCTGTATAAAAAGGGAACCAAAATGGCCTCTATTGAGCCTCTTAGACAACTTGTATCCACATATTTATGACAAGTTTTTCCATACATGCAATGTTTTCTAACGGGACTGTAGACGGTATCCTACATAGCAAATGTAGGTATCCGACATGGCTAAGGTGAAGGGAAGTACATCAGTAATAACATATCATTGCTGCCTTAAACTTTTCTGCCTGATTTCATGGGACCTGAGTAGTTGAAAGGAACTGATTTGCTGTCTCCCAACCCAGATATCTAAGATTTAAGAGCTAAATTCATAAATGATCCATAATGATAACAATGATCTAACTCTGAATCGCCTTAAAAAGCACTTGTCAGCATATCTGATGGCTGAATAGCATATATTTATTTGGAAGAACCAATGCGCCCAAAGATCCCACAAAGATCCCGCAAAGTTCTTGCTCTTCATTTGTACATGTTATGTATATCACGATGAAAGTCGCAGGGTAAAATAGGGTAAAAATAACAACAGTAGTGAAACGAAAATGAAAATGGAAGACTGGCAATAGCTACCAAGTGTGTGGTGAAATGCGTTGGTGAATGTAGAGTTTCTTTTTAATTCCGTTCTCTGCCTGATCATATGCAGCTGGTGTAGTTTATAATGACCTGTGGATAATAGCCCTGCCCCATGGGAAATACCGGGACATGCCAGTCAGCATGCTGCAGTCCTACCGGAGCGTGGTATCACCCTGATTCGCCATTAACTTTCTAACGACAGTCTAACCCCTAATTCGGAACAGATCCAATGTCTCAGTTTCGTTGACAAAGCACTCCTGGTGCACTAAATCTCAAAGTACAAAAACTGTGATCGCTGGAAATCGGTATCTGCACACTGATAAAGTTTTAACGAGTTTCCGCACACCTCTCAGGTGCTGAGTCCCAATGGGGACATAGAATTTTCAGTGACCAAGTTACGACAAAGGAAAACTGCAATTACAGTCCCCGCTATTCCCGAACTAATAAGACTGTACGTGAGCCATTTACATTAAAAGCTGAAAATGATTTCGATCCTCAAAATAGTTTTCCTAAACCTGACTATTTCATTTATAATTTTCGTATAGGCCATTGGTTTTATTTACTACGTCATCACTATGTTCCTCTTCACGTGTCATTGTGTAATTTCATTGCTCCCATAAACGACGGTTAATCGTGATACAGCTCCGGATATTATGAATCAATGCCCCAATATATGTAGCCGGTCGACCATTCAATTTCTAATAACTCTTCAAGCACTTTTCATAGAAGGATAAAGGCGCAATGAAGCAAAACGTTACCAGGAATAACTTTGGACAAGCAACTTACTAATCTAATACTAGCTGGCAAAGAAT
>NC_049980.1:14053868-14057098 GCF_000003815.2 Branchiostoma floridae | reverse complement strand
AAAGTGCATCATCTAAAGGATAGGAATAAGCCACTGTATAAAATCCAATCTTAAAGTGTGCCAAAAAAGCATACGTTACTTATTATGTAATAACGTATACTTTACGGGTGTTTTACGTGTGCTTCAAAATCGGATTTCTTGCAGTGAACCTACCTAAGATATCATCACCAGTTTCAACTGTATTTCAGTGTGATATTTCACAATAACGAAAGAGATTGACCATATTTTTCATGGATCACGATTTCCTTTAAATTACATATTGACCAGTTGGCTAGCCGTTGAATTATTAAACGAAGACTTTAAAGGCGATCAATGTGATAAAACAGCTAGGTCTAACGAGAACGAATCAACGATATAAGCGAGCAAGCAATCTGAACTTACCAAGCAATCAATCGAAAATTACACGCGATTGTTGATCTTACAAGTAGACATACTTAGTTGAAACGAGTTCCTAATAAAGCCAAGATCCATTCTGCTGATTCTGCTCTTGATCGATTTTCGATTGTAAATCGTGTGGGAAACAGAAAAAGCCCGCAAGGCTACCCTTTAAACACGATGGCGCCAACCTCTAAACTCAAATTATAGTTCGAGTGCGTTTTATTACACCGCTGAAAGCAAAGTTTCCCTTGGGCAAATCGTCAAACAGAAGGAGTCGTCGTAACAATAAGGCGGGCGTAGTTTAACAAGAAAATACATTTTGCTAATACTTTCTTTTCAGACAGGAAGGGAAGGGAAATGGAACTAAATCAACGAAACCCGTAAGCAATGTTAAGTAATACATAACATAGCAGGCCTAGGGATGCGCTTTACGTTGAGGATAAAATTGGTTATTTATTCAGCATATAACTTCAGACCAAGGAGAACCTCCTTAGCCAGGCAGAAAGAACATAATGACATTGCAGTTAATTCTATGACGTCAGGGTATGCTGATTTTTACCATGTTTCAAGGTCACGTTCATCAGACGATTAGACACATGTCCTTGTTTGCAGCATGGCAAATTGGAATGATCGGTCGGTGGCAACCCATTCCAGAGAATGCTTCCATAACGAAATCCGTTTAGTTTTCTGCATATTTTAAAGAGGTGATGTTTGGATGCCAAAAGGTGACAACGTCTTCGTGATTTTTAAGGTAATACGAGCGCAAGGAAGGCGGGATGAACCTTATTTCTGATGACTGATGTCCTCCTGAGGGAGGTCCCTGTAGCTTAACTGGTAGAAGCCTTGCAGTTGAGCCCCTGGTTCCAATTAGTTGATAACTGAAAGACCCCGGTTCGATCCTGGGTATGGCATTTCTAGGGGTTGTACCCGTCTTTCTAAAGGGACGTGAATTGGAGGCCCTGTGTTAGAGGGGACGCCTCAAGGAAAGGGCTAGCAATTCCTCAACCAAAATACCCTGCTACAGAAACAGCAAAGAAACTATGCGCCACTGCAATGCTGTGAAGGAACGAACTGATATCCTGTTACTGCTATAGCGCTAGCTTATCGCGCCAGCCAGCAAGTTGAACAGACCTTTTAGCCAATGACGCTGATGTCTGCTGGAGATTTCTTCAGCATAAAACAACCATGCATGATTGTGTAACCATCAACGTGATCGCTTACCTTTTTACCTGCTCGTTTGTCTTCTTCAGCTTCGGGAGCCCCAAAAGAAAATTCTTTGTACTTTCCTTTAGAATGTATTCTATGCATGTCTAGTACTAGGTACAAAGTGAAGAGCTGCTAATCTCGTGATCCAACCCACATCCGTATATATGTAGCACTGACATAGAACATACGCGTCAACCAATCAGACCATCAAGAATAATCTTATAAGCTATTCTAGCATTCTTCCCCTTTTGCCAGGTCAGGCACAATGGTCCATTGGCAACATTTGTGTAAAGAAATCTTACTATCAAGTAAATTTTCTTGGCCCATCATATTATCGAAGCAAGTAAAACATGGCGGAGGGATATACGGTCATGCTTGGTAAAATGTGAAAATTGCATAAATCACCACACTGGCTAAAAGTTGGGACAGACTCTTCAGTAGAGATTTTGCTTCCAGTGTGGGATGTTTGTGTTCTTGCGTGGTAGAATACAATATCAGTAGTGACAGGAAGTGAGTGGAAAGATGGTGTCACTGCAAAAATAAAGCTTGTGACAGTGATAGGAAGTAGACTTCAGAGGTGGTAGAACTGGCCGTTTGTCAGGCGTGACAGACATTCCAGGTCACGAGCTCAATGAATGAAAGTACTAATCCATGGTAAGGTATTGCTTTTAGTCTGCCTTTTAGTTTTTTTTCAGTTGAATATTTTCCATGTGCTTGTCACATTCACTGCTGTGACAGGAAGTGATCAATAGACACATGTAATTTTGACTATTTGATTGATTGACAAAGATGGTGTGAGATCTTCAAAGTCTTGTGTTACTCTACAGATGAAGAACAGTTTAACCATGCTCTTGGTCAATGCATCTTTAAGCCTTCAAGCATGAAATGATGTGTGAATGTGGATGTCTGGAGTTCAAGACAGCTTATATAACATCACGATCTCTGAAGCATAAGACATCAATGCACCACATAAGCATGATGTATAAAAATTGTGATCTTCCAAGAAACAGGATGGGCACAGGCTGGTTACTGCCTCTGTGTGTTGTTGTTTCTTGCTTATCAGCCTGGCTTCCCAGTGGGGGGCCAGTTGACAGTTCCTCTGAGTACAGTAGACTAGCTTTCTGTACAAGGTTTCTTGCAGTTTTGAAGGGAATATGACCTCAGCTTGTTGATATCCTACGAAATAGACTAATCAGTTCATGATTATATGCTATTTTAGAATGATTAGATCAAGGAGCTTTTGTTAGCTCCTTGATTAGATATAGGTGTTTCCAAAGAAGATCTCCATTGTGTTCCTTATCTGCAGTCTGCCATGCATGTGCTAACTGATTACACCACCCCGGGGGACCTACCGGTGGCAAGCAAGACCCGGAGGGTCTAACTTGGGGGGACACAAGGTTACAGGGTGCCTAGAGCGAAATGTTTGTAGGCTAATACTTTACGTTGCAAACGTGAAATAATGACACAAAAGTGTCAAAAAGTGACAAAAAGTAGTAGTAAAGCTGATATTTCTTAATTCTAGAATATTTCAAATTTGAGCACAAAAAACTGCGTAGTATGCCTTTAACCATGCTCTTGGTCAATGCATCTTTAAGCCTTCAAGCATGAAATGATGTGTGAATGTGGATTCGGAGTACAAGACAGCT
>NC_049980.1:14041406-14053567 GCF_000003815.2 Branchiostoma floridae | reverse complement strand
CAAATGCATTATCATAACAGATTCACTGTATTTATGACATTATTCAATACCAGGATATTGAGGGACATTGTAGAACACCAGTCTAGTGCATTGCTTATTAACAAGAAAGGTTTCTCTAGATTTGAAAATGTCTTCTTTTATATATAACGTTATATATATATGGAACATTTTGTAAGAATACTAGGGGATATTTATTTCGAATCAATATTTTAAGTACTATGATCGCTCTATCATTATGATAGTACTACATGTATTGTCTGGCAAGATACAGGAAATTGATAAAAACTCTGAGGGGCAAATCAATCTGGCTATCAATTTATCAATGACTAAAAAATATGACTAACATACACATGTACTAAACAGTTCGTCATGATCATAGCATGGGAGCAACTGAAGCTACATACACCACTATCAGCAGTTGAACCATATAATGTTTTAATACTCATCTGCATGCATAAATGTCCCTCCTCGTTTTAAGACATAGCAGTTACGACCATCCGAGTGGAAAATGTTGGCCTTGAACAGGTATGGTCCCAATATGCATAGCGTGAACAATTCATATTAAACTAAGCATTCCTTCATATGATATCGTCATTAAATGCACAGTGTGATATTACGACACCTATAAAACACAGGTCAATTTAATGCCCTCTCCCTGACAGTCTTCATACGTAAAGGATGTAAAAAGCACCGATGTGGAAACACAAGATGTTTTCTAGTAAAATCCACTGGGTCTGAAAGATTGAATAAATTAGCCATCAGGAAAATGGATAGGTCTCTATTGATCGCTTCTGTTGATGTGTCACTTTAGGGGCTCCAGTTTCAAGGTTACTTTACAAGGCATTTTCAGCAGGAAGTCTTGTCTTCATTTTTGTGCACCTATGACCACAGTAAGTGCATCTTATAGATCAGATCAAGCAGTGACTTTTACTTGGTTTAAAATTTTAAAAAAATTGATCCCCTCCTGCGATGCCTTGTGTGTTTTGTACAGTACTTACAATCATATTGGTAACCTTGAGTGTACATATACAATGTAGTTGGTAAGTGATAAAAGGCTATCACACTAGTGTCACTTTCTACACTAAGCAGAAACAGAAGACTTCTTGGGTATGATACCATGATACCATGTTTAGTCACTTCAAATTGTCTCTAGTTTGAAGTTGTAAACTTATAACCTTTCTTTCATCCTTTTTTCATAACGCTCGTATTAGATTTGGAGGCTGCTTGGCATTGCCATCCATAGAATATACTTGCCTATCTTCATGTATCCTTGATTTCCATGCACATGTACCATTACATTGTTTTGTACAATGTTGGAACAAAAAGGTATGATGCCAGATATTTATAACACATTCTTCAAAGAAAAATAATGTAATACAGCATGGCAATGATTTGTCAGTGTCATAACACGGCACTCCTGCCAAAACTGTCAGCAGCAAAAGGTCGTCTGATGGTACTGAGTATAAATTGGCTACTTGAAGAAACTTTATTGACTAAAATAAGACAGATTTGTCTTACATATCAAGTTTGGAGAAATGACCTTGGCTGACATCCAGCCAAAAGTATTGAATGTCTGATAGCAAGAACTACTGTGAATTCATTTACTTTTGCTGTGGTTTTACCAGGTATTTTGTAGGAGGAGGGAAAAGGTTTTCTTGTGTATCATATTACAGTAACTGTTGAAGCAATTCGGTACAACAATTAGTAATAAATTGAAAACAGATATCAATTATCTTGATTTTGCAGTGCATATCACCACAGCAAAAGTTTCACATCAAAAGATGTATCACAAAGAATAATTCATATTTCCATTTCTCACACTGTCATAATTAGCCTTCATAATCACATTCTGCACTATTAACACAAAGTTTGGATTGGGAAAGCTCATACAAGATTAAACTGAATTGATTGTAGGGAAAAAAATCTAAAATCTCAAAGCAAATTTTTTTTACCACACTTCATTTTTTTCTGCAGCATTTAGAATATCATAGCTAATCATTTACCATTAAGCAACTTTACAACAAACCAATGTCGACAACCTTATACTATAGGGCCAGGATACTTGACATACATAGTTTGTATGAATATGATAACTGGTTTTCATTTTCTATTTACATTATGAGAAGGACTGGGGTAAGGACCAGTAATTCAAATAACAAAATGAAACATGCAAAATCTAGCTTTTAGCAGAGTCTGTCTTCACTCTTCAGTATACATAATAGAGAGAAACAGTGAGCATGGTAACATGGTAATATCGTGGAGAACTTAACACTTTGTATTTCTTGCTATATAGTACAATTATATAAATTTTTTCTGTGCATTTTCCATGTTTCCAAATCCTCATATACTTGTTTCGTCCCCTGAAGAATAGTCTATATGTCCACAGCATACATGCCATGCCATTGGATGTGCCACCTATTTCTTGACGGACAGGTAAACAATAAGAGCAATGATGCCCCCCACAACAAGCAGCACCACCAACAGACAGCACATCTTCTTTCTTGCCTTTTTCTATGAGAAAAAGATAAAACAACATTTAAACTGCATGAATATATTAAGTTAAAAAATATCATTACTAAAGTGATGAAAAATGTCAATCTTTATGCTCTGCCATTATTATGGCTTCTTCATTTAACTCAGGAATGTCTAGTTTATGCCTTGTGCACTTTTGGCATTTCCAGCATGCCTGAGGTATTATTTTGGAGCAGCAGTGCTGAGTAAACTTGGCATGATACGTCACTGTGACCTTTCACTACAGCCAATGACTGATTTTAGTCATACTTGCTGGCCATTCATGTGTATAATTACCTTTTAAATTAGTAAATTTGTCAAACAGAAAGAGCAGGAGTTGTAGATTTCTGTCTGAACATGCAGAAATATCTGGCGGCTCTAGAAATATGTTGCTATTTCATTTCTTGTCAGTGACAGATGCCAAATGGCACACATGTATATATCCCCCATAGGAATGACAAATAGGCTCTTGTCAATAAAGCAATTTTGGAAATATTTCAACACACAAGCTTAGCACTATGACCTTACTCCCTTTGGGCAAGCATACGTCAAACAACAGGGCTGGGCACAAGTTTTACTTTGCAATAAGTTACAGACTATGTTGAATAAGTTACAGACTCTGGTGATATGAATAGCACAGCATTCTCCAATTTTTTTTTCAGCAATCCAAATACTAACAATAATATATGGAGATGGCAGTAATTTTAATCTAGTGAGACTTTCCAAGTTGACACAACTGGTATCATCATCAGGTAAGGAACCATTTCACACCACATATTAGTTTGATAAGCTCCGCTAACTGATGTGTCTACATCCTCCTGGAAATTACCAACACCCAGAACTGATGAGGATGGGGATGTGAAATTCAAGGAAGTCTGATAGAAGTCAGAGTCTGTAAGGATGTGATAAGGATGCGATAAGATTGGTACGTCCCCCTTTCAAAGAGCAAATGAATTGTAAGACTGTTTCATAATTGGAATATAATGTAAGAATGTATGATTTACATGAGTACAAAATATGCAAAGTGCAAAGCAATTGTTCCTTGTCTATGAAATTTGTTGAGTGATCTGTCAAATTTCTTGCTGAATTGCTCATTGGTTGCAACCTCTATGACGTGAAAAGTAGGTGTAAACTTAGCAGACTTTACCTGATATTGGCTGGCCTTCTCCAGCTGTTTGTTCCCTGATTCCACATTGCCGTAGGCTTTCTCTACATTCGCCTCTATGGTATCTGTAACAACAGGTTTCAGCAGTGATGGAAGATAAGTCATGGCAAGAAGGAAGTAGGACAGTACTTGGGGGGATATGGATAGAGCCAAAGTCTACCTGTGGATAAACGCAAGACTGCGACTCTATGAAAGCATTTACCTAGTAAGTCTTCCTGATCTTTTGACTCTATCTTTCCTGAGGAGCTTTAGCGCATTGCCAATTGGGAAATAATGTGTCTGTAGCAAAGCCACAAGCTGTGTTAATACATAAAGGTATGTTTAACACATTGCCCTCACATATGGAAATTTGATGCAAGAGACCAATGCAAGAAAATGGTGCTTTCAGCCCAGTGAATATTACAGAGAGATTCGTATCATTGGTACAACAAGGTAGAAAGATTATTTCCACCATGTCAGAAACAGTGAAAAGGCTAGGTACTAGTAGACTATTCCTATATACACATGCTCAAAAATTCTACTGAGCCAAAGAATCTTTGAATATGGCAGCTAGGCAAATAGCAGATATCACTAACAGATGCTGAATAAGTGCACAGCCAGAAAAAGATCATTATCTCCATGAAAAATGGAGATGTAGTTTTGGGTGTGTCTGTCTGTGTGTGTGTGTGTATGTGTGTGTGTGTGTGTGTGTGTGTCTGTCTGTGTGTCCGGATTATTGTAATGAGCATATCTCAAGAACCTCTCGATGGGTTACAATGATATTCGGTACGTAAGTAGGTGTTGGGAAGACAAAGGTCAAGGTCAATTTTGGGCCCCCTGATATGTGACCTTAGTACTGCAGCACAAATTCGTTTTCTGGATCTTTTGAACTGGATGTGCTATGGTCTTGATTTTTGGATGGCAGATAGCTTGTGACATAAGGAATATGTGGTATATATTTTGGCCAGGTTGCTCTGGAACTGCAGGGGCATTTTAGTCAAAATCTTCTAAGGAGGATAACTGAAGAAAGGAACAGCACATTTACATGATATTTGGTATGTAGGTAGCTTAGACAGAGATGCACATCAGAAAGTGCAACTTATGCAAACTGACACTTAATTTGCATATTTGATCAGGAAATATCTGTATTTGTAGTGTTTCCTTTATAGAACTCAAATACATGTAATATATGTTGTTTGTGGCAGGTGGAACATTAGCAGATACCAATTATGCAAATACGTCCCTAATTTGCATAATTAATGTAAAGTGCCAAAATTCATTGATGTGGTAAATGATTGGACAATCAACATAGTGACCATCGTAGGTTACTTACAGGTGTACATAACTAAGCATATATTATGCAAATGTGGAAGTCATTTACATAATCAAACTATTTCATGGAGATATGAGGTCTACGAACTCTTGTTGTAATAGTAATGGTTTGGCTGGGACATCAGGCATAATCAATCTGCTTCTGAATGTACAACATATACAGAAGATGTCTGTACAGGTGATGACCGACTTAAAGTTTGTGGAAGTAAGAAGTGTTACTGCAACAGTTACAGTAATAATGTATTGCATTCCTAAGCCAAACTCAATCATTTCTTCAACATTCTTGACATGTACACAAAAATTCCGACTAGCTTGTAAGAACTAAATGTTATGTATAGAATATAAATTGAATACATATTTAATATCATTATTGTTTAATACTGTCTTTGCTTTAAGTCTTATTGTTCAGTAAGACCAATTAGACATAACTGTGTCACACAATGTATGTACATGTACATGCACACGCAACAAGCTGAAAGGTACAATTATTGTGTCATCTAATTATCAACACTGACATTTCTTCTTGTTTGAAGGTTCTGACCAGCGTTCCCGCCAGGTTCTTGAAAGTATGCGTCCAAATATTTGGGAGGGGCGTAATGAGCGCCGGAGGCGCGAGACGAGCGCCGCAGGCGCTCGCATCCTAGGGGGGTCCGGGGGCATGCCCCCCCGGGAAAATTTGGATTTTCAAACCCTCTAGAACACAATTTCCTGCAATTTGAAAGGATAATCATGCACTTGAGATTGGACGTCGGTTGCCTCTTTTACTCCCATTTTCAGTTATCGACGACCACCCTCTTCATCAAAATACGTTATATTAAAAAAAACTATAAGCACAGCCTTCCGTGATCTGGCCCGGGTATTATTTGTCCAGACATGTCTATATGAAGATTTGGGATTTTTGATGCTTCGAAACTGGGCTCTAGCCAGTTCGTCAGCCCATGGAAAAATTCTGCCAATTTTTTTCCGTCATTGAATAAAAAAATGTCTAACGTTACCTCCTGCGATCGATGTTGCGCCCTCCCGCATCAAATAGTTTTCCGAGACGATAAAATAACGGCGCCATCACACTTTGTGTTTTTTTCTATTTTGCCCGATGATTTTACTCAAATTTTTCGAATCGGTGGGGTTTTACAAGGCCGTGCCGTCATTTTCCACGAGCGTGCGTTTGTTTCCTGTGACCTCAGGTAACCCCGTTTTCGGAGTGAAATCTTTGGCTGGATTTCTTTTTAAATAGACCAAGGACGTTATACATTACTCGAAGGAGGACGATCTGCTGCCTCTTTGGCAGTGATCAGTGCCGGTGTAGCCTTGAAGCAGTAGCCAGAAAGACGTCCCAACGTGCTGGGCGCTGCGATCGACGATCCATCTGGGGAGGGGGGCGTGCCGAGCCATGTGCCACGGAGGCCAATGCTAGTGCACAACCGACTCGATCGACGCCTGACAACAATATTTCGGCCCCTTTTCTGCCGCAAATTTTGTCTTTTTGAAACAAAAGAAATTTGTAAATAAGAAATAAAGTGTATAGTTTTGAATTCTTCACTTATTTACCGCGCACGTTTTTTAACTTGGATTAATGGGGAAACTTTAATAGTAAATTGTTAGCAGCTAGGAAAGAAACACAAGTTGCCAGACGACACGGGCGGCTACCAACGTCACGTGCGCTAATACTCGGTAACTTTTTTTCCCCGGTGACCAATGACAGAGTGTAACATTACATTTATCGAATGCTGATTGGTTATTAAGATGATTGGATTTTGACCTGGTGGCCAATCTAGACTGCTTGGCGCCAGCGACCTGTTGTCAAAAATACCGACTGCCAATCAACTGCCCACAGCGTGAGAACATTTGTTGAGATGTGCAGCACTCGCGCAGAACAGTTTGTTCGTTCAATACTAGCATTGCCCACAAATCTTTAACAAATACGTGAAAATGAAGTTAATATCATGTTAATATCAGAATATAAAATCTGCATAAGATTTCTTCGAGTGTTAAAGAATGCTGACTGTCAGATGTATTTCACGGACTGCAAAAAATTACATTGCTCAGGACGGCTCAGACTGGCGCGTGGCTGGGTGTGTCGTACATGGGTCCGCTAGTAGTAAAATGTGCCGCGCTCCGCCCGGTGCCCAGACTACTGGAATGACCGGAAAGTGAAGAATTTGAAGTATAAATTGTAAAGGTAGGATTCCTTCTTATAAAGACAGATTTTTTTTAAAGATTCCAGATACATTTTGTACACTGGTGGTACAGGTCAGCAGCCTTTCTTTCAGAATTTTTTATGGACGCATTCAGCCGAGCCGAGTGCGTCTTTCCAGAAAAAAATGCGTCCAAAGACGTAAAGACGTATGCCTGGCGGGAACGCTGGTTCTGACCTTTCTAACCACTAAGACATTATGCTCCCCCAATTTGTGGCTGTATACATCACCGCATACTGTAATTATCAATTTGAAAATGGCAAATCTGCCCTTTTTCACAACCCACCATGATGCCATTTTTCCTGCACTGTCTGATTACACTGCACATCAAACTGACATAAATGTACTCGGATGCTGCAATAACACCGATACTTATTAACTTTGCATGTTATTTAGGGGCAGAATAATTAGGTCCAGTTCCCATGGGATGTCATGAATCCGTGATCGTTCCGTCCTAATTGTCGGTGGTAAGATGGGTTTGTCACAAACCAGCCACCATATGCATGGGAGATCTGTCTGTTCACCACAATTCAACAAGAAATCAAAGACGAACATCAGTCGACCCACCTAGCAATGAGGACTTTGCAAGACCCAAAGTTAACCCATAATCCCTTGCATAGCCACTCAGCACTTTTGACCAGATGTATAAAACATTTTGCAAAATATCTGTGCCACAACCAAGAGTGTTCATGCCAGCTAGAGCAGTTTATCCCAGAAAAATTGCTATTTGCTACAACTACTATAAAGTGGTAAACCATGGGAGATATATACTTTTGGCAGGTTCACAAAGGTAAACATCAACATGCATGGAATATGTAACTGAAAAAAGACATCACTGAACTCTTTTTCTAATAGCCCCAAACCACCCCTATTCTGGGAATCATGCCTTCCTTTTATAGACTAAATGATGTTGAATCATACAGCTCCCTAGAGGATCTCACTTTCTGTTCATAAAGCCACCACATTCGCTATGTACCAATGATTTCTAGGTTGTGCCTAATGGTTCTACTAGTATTACATTTTGTCATACTGCATTGAGCATGCAACACAGTCGTGATGTTTAAGTTTATAAACAGGAGGAGTCAACTATGTTATGATTGGATATCTATGATTTCCAATTAAAAGGTCTATTGTCTTAAGCCTAGAATTACTAAATGTAGCTACTTTAGCCCAAAGGAAGAAGTGGTCAGATTTTTGGGATACACTGCTCTCAGACCAGCATCCACTTTTGATGCTGATCTGAAATGGCTAAAAAATAGATTATCTGAATTTCCTGCTATGCAGTTACTGTAATGAATGTGTCTGTGTGGTCAGTGTGACATTCAATTTAGCTTTTCCATATAGATCATGAAAGTCTGTAGTAAACTGAGCATATCCAGAGTTTTTGGATGATTCTTCAACAGATCTAGATCAAGAGACAAACGAATACTAACTTAAAGACATCCATCTTTGTGGTTGCAGTTATAATTGCGGTCATGTATTATGCCAAATCCAGTCAATGACATGTTTGTGGAATACATTTATAACTACTGACATTTTTGAGCAGGCTTCCATCCCTATTGCACACAGTATCACACCAGTAATTGGAAAAGGCAGTAAAAGCCTTGCATACTCTTTCATTAAGCAGACACGTAGCTCCAGGCTGACCCCTGGTAACAGTGTGTGCCATGCATCATCACTATCAGTTTAACTACCCAAACATGATCCATGTAAGCCTGGACTCTTCCCAATAACACACCACATTGATTGTTAGGAACACATCTCCAAACTGTGCTTAACTTCTGACAGATTAGGCCATAACCCAGCCATTAAATGTATCATATTGATGTCTTTATGACCCCCAGTGGACGATCAATCAGAACAATGTGCTTAGAACAGTTTAAACTAATGGTGTATGGAGGAAAGGCTTCATTAAGGATAGCAATTCAGCTACAATGTATAAAAGTATAATTACTATGTCCTCATTATTCGGCGTGACTTATTTACTATCTTGCCATTAGCTACAAGAACGTTTGTCAAAGCCAGTAAGGAATACTGCAAGAATCAGTCATGATATTTCCTGTGAAAGGGAGTTATGTGCAATATATCTGGCATCTGATTTAGGATGGAGGAATGGACTGCATGTAAAACCTGCAGAGTAATACACAATATATCACATGGACAACTTCCTTAAATAGGGCAAGTACAAAATGTAGCTTAGTAGGGGCCTTTCCTGGTGTGAGTCCTCATCTTATGCATCTAAATAATTGTACAATCATACAACTGCTCCATAAAAACCAATGTGCTATGCCTACAGGCTAATACTAGCAAGGCAAAACAAAAGTTTAGATCAACAGTATGATAATTGTGAACACTTTTCAAAGTCTTACAGACTGCACTATATCAGCAGAGGTAATACTAATCTATCCATGGGTGACCTATTAATCTGTTGGATTTAAAAACAGCCTGAGGGTATTTAGATATATCAAGTCCATGCATGGACAGTGGTTTCAAATTGCAATATTCTCCAAATATTGCACTATTGGGAGGAGCAGGTCGAAAATGTTGCCTTTCCAATTGTTTTTTCTTCATCACTCACAATACTATAAGGCAAACCTAATGGTACAGCATTGTGTGCAATCAGTAGATTGAAGGCTAGAGGGAATACATTTCTTAGACTACTTTTTTTTAATAAAAATGCTGCCTTTTTAGTGTTACAGGTAAAATTCACTTTGAAGGGCCTACAATTAAGGTTTCACCTGGACCTTTAACAAAACAAACATTTTCTTAAACATTTTGTAAAACAATGGTGGCTGGAGGATTTATTTAGTATTCAAGCAACCAATCAATCCTAAATTCATCTTGTAACTTTTAATACCATGTGGTACAATACTGCCAACACTACCACAAACACTGGTTCATTTGATGGACATTTAAGCAAGGAAACCTCTGGCTTTACATCTTCTTTACTGCTCCCTTGAAACTCATCTCCAATACCTTCTGTACAGTAATAACCATGAGAATATACTAGGTCCTTTCCCAGTTCACTATTATTGTGCAGTAACTGTAGAGGTATTCTCTGGAGACGAATTTGCACTGCTGAAGTATGAACAGTGATACATGTGGACTTGGCTGGACCAACTCCTTCTGTTCTAGTCAGATATTATTGTCTTTGAGGCGAGTGGAATCATGTTGATGAGTGATTGTTACTGCCTGCATCTTGATTATAAAAACATTGAGACACTTAGTCTTTAACCCTGGGCTTGACAAAAAGCTCAATAGAAATGATGGTATTCCCTTTGTGGCCACTTTTTGCAAAGCTTATCAGATCAAACCTTATACTATACCCATATAAATGAACTGTACAGTTGAACATGATAACGGTCCCATCTTCTGGATAAAGGGTAACTGTCAGGACATATTTGAAATGATTGGAAGTCCTACAACTATGATTAAATGCCTAACATGACCATTAATGATCATATCAGACCAAGATTCAAATTTTTCCTAAAGTTTGAGTTGACCATATGTGTGATTGAAAGCCTTTAAAGTTATACTGGTACAGATCATAATTGAGCTTCTTGTCACAGACATACAATGTACAGTACATGTTAAGAAATTTAAGATCTAATACTCCTGTGAAATAGTTTTTTTGCAAATTTCTTATTTTATTCAGTATTGAGAATTTCTTGCTAATTCTGTCTAAATTGTTCTGTCTATATGACGCATAACCATTCAAATGTGCCAGGAATTTACCCTGAAGAAGGCAACAGTGGTCATTGAAAATTTGATTCGTGTATAGCTTTGTTAAAAGAAAGAAAGTTTAGCATTTTACTACATTGTGTCATGTATTCTTGTCAGCATGCAGGACCAGCCTTGTGTGTTGAGCCAAGACAAGCCAGAAGTTCTCATCATGCCAGCTTGCAGGACCAACTTTGGAACTGAGCCAAACCAACTTTCCCATCGTGCCAGTCTCAGATTACACCATCGTCTGCCTCACAACGTTTTAAGAGCGAATGTCTGTAAGGGTCAAACAATGGTGGCACCGGTCAAAAAATAGATTTGGCTCCTTTTTTGCACAGTGATAGTACTTGGTACACAACCCCTCAAAATAGCTTTCTTTCTTCTCAGAACCCCTCGTTGCCATGGCAACAGGCCAAAGAAGTTTGGGGGCCATTTTGCCGGATTTGGGCATGTCAAAAACATGAAAATTGGTCAACTTTAGGGCACTATCACTGAACAATGCTTTAACTAAACAACAAAAGCAGAATATGCTGATCAGAGCAATGCCTAAACTTGTATGAAATAGCAGTAAAGTTAATCTCCTATAAATTCTAAGGCCCTGGGCAGCCTGAATACAATACACTGTTTTCAGGTTGTAAAGAATCTGAAATTTTGCCCAACTTCAAAGCACTGAAAGTCCATAAGTATAAAATATTTTCGCTTGCAATTTACTTCAAATAATAACCTACTATAGGGCTATTAGATGAATGCTAGCAAAGTTTGGGTTCTTGTTTTGTTGCTACGCAATCGTCCGTCGAAGTGGGTCAAATTTCATGATTTTGATAATATGTCATTTTGTGCTCTCTTTAAACAATTATAAGTCCCATACCAAAGTTGCTCTGCAATTAAAATTCACATGGATTATAAACCAATGTATTGTCTATCAAATGCACGTTAGTGAAGTTCGGGTTCTTGTTTCATTGCTACGTAATTGTCCTTTAAAGTGGGTCATTTTTTATGATTTTGATAAAATACATTATTTTGCATCATCTTCGAACAATCATAACTCACAAGCCAAAATTGTTCTGTAACTAGAATTTACCTGAAATGTAAACCAAGATATTGTTTCTCAAGGTCATGCTTGTAAAGTTTGGGTTCTTGTTTTGTTGCTAAGCAATTGTCCGTTAAATTGGGTCAATTTTCATGATTTTGATGATATATCATTTTGTGCTCTCTTTTGACTGTCATAAGTTGCAAAGTAAATTTGTTCTGAAATT